>NW_026643019.1:0-14159 GCF_028554395.1 Pezoporus wallicus | reverse complement strand
ACCCCAAAACCGAGCTTGATCCCCCCTTTTAAACCCAAAACCGAGCTTGATCCCCCCTTTTAAACCCAAAACCGAGCCAGTCCCCCCTTTTAAACCCACAACCGAGCTTGATCCCCCCCTTTTAAACCCAAAACCGAGCTTGATCCCCCCTTTTTAACCACAACCGAGCTTGATCCCCCCTTTTAAACCCAAAACCGAGCTTGATCCCCCCCTTTTTAAACCCAAACCGAGCTTGATCCCCCCCTTTTAAACTCACAACCGAGCTTGATCCCCCCTTTTAAACCCACAACCGAGCTTGATCCCCCTTTTAAACCCACAACCGAGCTTGATCCCCCCCCTTTTAAACCCAAAGCCAAGCTTGATCCCCCCTTTTTAAATCCAAAACCCGAGCTTGATCCCCCCTTTTAAACACACAACCAAAACCCAGTCCCCCCTTTTAAACCCAAAACCGACTTGATCCCCCCTTTTAAACCCACAACCGAGCTTGATCCCCCCTTTTAAACCCACAACCGAGCTTGATCCCCCTTTTAAACCCAAAACCGAGCTTGATCCCCCCTTTTTAAACCCAAAACCAGCTTGATCCCCCCCCTTTTAAACCCAAAACCGGGCTTGATCCCCCCTTTTAAACCCAAAACCGAGCTTGATCCCCCCCTTTTAAACACACAACCGAGCTTGATCCCCCCCTTTTAAACCCAAAACCGGGCTTGATCCCCCCTTTTAAACCCAAAACCGAGCTTGATCCCCCCCTTTTAAACCCAAAACCGAGCTTGATCCCCCCTTTTCACCCCAAAACCAACCTTGATCCCCTCTTTTCACCCCAAAACCAACCTTGATCCCCCCTTTTCACCCCAAAACCAACCTTGATCCCCCCCCTTTTAACCCCCAAACCCAGCCTGATCCCCCCCCTTTCAATCCCCCCTCATCCACAGCGATGGGGTCCATCAGCACTCACCTCTCGAGCTGCTGCAGCGCCGTCTTCATGCTCTTGACCTGCTGGAAGTGGCAGGACATGTCGGTGGCCAGCACCATCTCGATCACCAGCGCCCGCAGCTCCCTGCACCCCAAGGAGAAGGGAAGGGGGGAAACAGCATCAGCCCCCCCCTGCCACCCCATCCACACCCCCCACCCCCCAAAGAGCCGATGGGGATGCGATGGGGATGGGCCCCCCTTACGCGAACTCGTCCTTGGTGAGGTTGACGAAGATGTTCATCTCCTCGTCCTGCATGAGCCGGAAGGCGGCGCTGATGTGGTGGTTCTCCAGCACCGAGCGGTCGTTGTACAGGATGGCACAGTCGGACCTGGGGGGACAGCACCGGGATGGGGGGGGGGGGGAGAGAGGGGTGTCCCCAGGATGGGGGGCAGAGCATCGGTATCAGTGGCCTTGGGTACCATCAAGATGCTGGCGCATCTGTATCCATGGCCTTGGGTACCATCAAGATGCTGGCGCATCTGTATCCATGGCCTTGGGTACCATCAAGGTGTTGGCACATCTGTATGCACAGCCTTGGGTACCATCAAGATGCTGGCGCATCTGTATCCATGGCATTGAGTACCACCAAGGTGTTGGCACATCTGTATGCACGGCCTTGGGTACCACCAAGGTGCTGGCACATCTGTAGGCATGGCCTTGGGTACCACCAAGGTGCCATCCTGCCCCTATCAATGACATTGGGTACCCCCAAGGTGACAGCACATCTGTATGCATGGCCCTGGGTACCACCAAGGTGCTGGCACATCTGTATGCATGGCATTGGGTACCATCAAGATGCTGGCGCATCTGTATCCATGGCCTTGGGTACCATCAAGATGCTGGCGCATCTTGTATCCATGGCCTTGGGTACCATCAAGGTGTTGGCACATCTGTATGCATGGCATTGGGTACCACCAAGGTGCTGGCACATCTGTATGCACGGCCTTGGGTACCACCAAGGTGCTGGCACATCTGTAGGCATGGCCTTGGGTACCACCAAGGTGCCAGCACATCTGTATCCTGCCCCTATCATGACATTGGGTACCCCCAAGGTGACAGCACATCTGTATGCATGACCTTGGGTACCACCAAGGTGCTGGCACATCTGTATCCATGGCCTTGGGTACCACCAAGGTGCCAGCACTTCTGTATCCTGCCCCTATCAATGACATTGGGTACCCCCAAGGTGACAGCACATCTGTATCCATCCTGCCCCTATCAATGACATTGGGTACCCCCAAGGTGACCAATCTGTATCCATGACCTTGGGTACCACCAAGATGCTGACACATCTGTAGGCATGGCCTTGGGTACCATCAAGGTGCCAGCACATCTGTATCCTGCCTCATCAATGGCATTGGGAACCCCCAAGGTAACAGTGCATCTGCATCCTTGGCCTTGGGTACCACCAAGGTGCCTGCACATCTGTATCCTGCCCCATCAATGGCATTGGGTGCCAGCACATCTGTATCCTGCTCCTATCAATGGCATTGGGTGCCAGCACATCTGTATCCTGCTCCTATCAATGGCATTGGGTGCCAGCACATCTGTATCCTGCCCCTATCAATGGCATTGGGTGCCAGCACATCTGTATCCTGCCCCTATCAATGGCATTGGGTGCCAGCACATCTGTATCCTGCTCCTATCAATGGCATTGGGTGCCAGCACATCTGTATCCTGCCCCATCAATGGCATTGGGTGCCAGCACATCTGTATCCTGCCCCTATCAATGGCATTGGGTGCCAGCACATCTGTATCCTGCTCCTATCAATGGCATTGGGTGCCAGCACATCTGTATCCTGCCCCTATCAATGGCATTGGGCGTCCTGGGTGTCCCCAGGGTGCTGCTTTCCGTGCCCATAGCAGGTCCCCAGCCCTGCTCATGCCACGCCACCCATTCCACACTAAGCCATGCCACCCATGGCACCCATGCCACCCATTCCATGCCACCCATTCCACACTAAGCCATGCCACCCATGGCACCCATGCCACCCATTCCATGCTATGGCATGCCACCCATGGCACCCATGGCACGCCACCCATGGCACTCATGGCACCCATGGTACCCATGCCACCCATTCCATGCCACCCATTCCATGCTATGACATGCCACCCATGGCACCCATGGCACCCATTCCATGCCACCCATGGCACCCATGCCACCCATTCCATACCACCCATTCCATGCTATGGCACGCCACCCATGGCACCCATGGCACCCATTCCATGCCACCCATGGCACCCATGGCACGCCACCCACGGCACCCATGCCACCCATTCCATGCCACCCATTCCATACCACCCATTCCATGCTATGGCGTGCTACCCATGGCACCCATGCCACCCATTCCATGCCACCCATGGCACCCATGGCACACCACCCATGGCACCCATGCCACCCATTCCATGCCACCCATGGCACCCATGGCACGCCACCCATGGCACCCATGCCACCCATTCCATGCCACCCATGGCACCCATGGCACCGGCGCCCCCCCTCACTTGGTCTGGATGTGGAAGCTGTTGGTGGTGCCCGTGTGCTCGTAGTCATGGATGGCGGCGGCGAAGATGATGGCCAGGACCTCGAGCTCCGTCAGGTAGTGCTGGGGACACCCACACATGTATGCGTCACACGTGTGCAGGCGCGTGCGGACACGTGTAGGACACGTGTGTGTGCGTGTGTCACCCTGCTCCCCCCCCATCATCATCCCAGCACCGTTGCCACGGTGGCACCGCCTCCATGGCAACAAGCATCCCTTGGACCAGCATGGCCGGGGCACCCACGCGACAGCACGGGACCCCCGTTAGACCCCATAGGACCCCCATGGGACCCCCAAATGGGACCCTACCAACATGCCCGTGCGGACCAGGAAGCAATGGACGGTCTGGGTGACGTCGGCGGCGTGGACCTGGTTGTGGTAGGGATTCCGGTACTTCCCGTAGCCCGTTTCCAGCGCATCCAGCAGCGTGTTGAGGAAGACGGCCGGGATCTGGGGCACGGATACATGGATGGAAAGGCCCCCCCCGTCGCCACCCCGTCCCCCCCCCAGCACCCATGGGTGCGCACGGGCAAGGGGCATGGGCGCACCTTGAAGCGGCTGTTGAGGTTGTGTCGGGTGAGGAGCTCGAAGACGATGGTCCTCAGGGAGTGCTCCTCCGTCATCTGGTTCAGCGTGAAGACGTCGAAGCACCACACGTCGAGGCTCTTTGGGGGGGGGGACGGGACATGGGGGTGTCACCGGGGGGGAGGGCATCCCATGGGATGCTCAGCAAGGGAAAGGGAAGCTCGGGAATGTTGAGCCATGGAAGGGATGCACCAGGGATGCATCAGGGATGCACCAGGGATGCACAAGGGCAAGGATGCTCAGGGATGCCCCAGGGATGGCCACTGAAGCACAGGGATGCTGAGCTATGGAAGGGATGCACCCAGGATGCACAGGGATGTACCAGGGATGCTCAGGGATGAACAAGGATGTACCAGGGATGAACAGGGATGCACGGGGGCATGGATGCTCAGGGATGCACAGGGATGCACAAGGATGTACCAGGGATGAACAAGGATACACAGGGGCATGGATGCACAGGGATGCACAAGGATGCCAAGGGCAGGGATGCTCAGGGATGCCCCACCGATGGCTACTGAATCACAGGGATGCTGAGCCATGGAAGGGATGCACCCAGGATGCACAAGGATGTACCAGGGATGCTCAGGGATGCACAAGGATGGACAAGGGCAGGGATGCACCAGGGATGCACCAGGGATGCACCAGGGATGTACAAGGATGCCAAGGGCAGGGATGCTCAGGGATGCACAGGGATGCACAAGGATGTACCAGGGATGAACAGGGATGCACAGGGGCATGGATGCTCAGGGATGCACCAGGGATGCACCAGGGATGCACAAGGGCAGGGATGCTCAGGGATGCCCCAGGGATGGCCACTGAAGCGCAGGGATGCTGAGCTCTACCCAGGGGTACCCAACCATTCCCAGTGATGCCCACCCATGCCCAGCAGCACCGGGTGCCATCTCCCATGGGAAAATCCCATCCATCCATCCCTAGGGAATTGGGGTGCCCCCCCAATCACCCCCTGGTACCTTCAGGCAGTTGAGGACGGAGCTGGAGTAAGTGGGCCCCACGGCTGTGTACAACCGGCGAAGCATCCTGCAAGGGATGGGGTGATGTGGGTGCTGGGGGCAAACATGGGTGCTTGGGGCAAACATGGGTGCTGGGGGCAAACATGGGTGCTGGGGCAAATGTGGGTGCTGGGGGCAAACATGGGTGCTGGGGGCAAAGATGGGTGCTGGGGCAAACGTGGGTGCTGGGGAAAAAGTGGGTGCTGGGGCAAAGATGGGTGCTGGGGCAAACGTGGGTGCTGGGGGCAAAGATGGGTGCTGGGGCAAAGATGGGTGCTGGGGGCAAAGATGGGTGCTGGGGCAAAGATGGGTGCTGGGGCAAACGTGGGTGCTGGGGCAAAGATGGGTGCTGGGGCAAAAGTGGGTGCTGGGGGCAAAGATGGGTACTGGGGAACCCACTTGGGTGCTGTGGGACAAACCCTGGGGGTAGGAGACAGCCCTGGATGCTTGGGGACCACTTGGGTGCTCAGGACCCTCTTGGGTGATGGGGACAGCTCCTGGGTGCTCAGGGACCCCTCTTTGGTCCTTGGGGATCCTTGCAATTGGGACCATCCCCTGGGTGCTCAGGACCCGCTTTGGTGCTTGGGGACCCACTTGGGTGCTCAGCACCCTCTGTGATGCTTGGGAACCCTCTTTGCCCCATGGGGAGGACCCTTACACTTGAGGATCCAAGCATCAAGGGACCACCCCCCTGGCGCTCAGCACCCTCTGTGATGCTTGGGGCCCCACTTGGGCGCTCAGCACCCTCTGTGATGCTTGAGGCCCCACTTGGGCGCTCAGCACCCTCTGTGATGCTTGGGGCCCCACTTGGGCGCTCAGCACCCTCTGTGATGCTTGGGGCCCCACTTGGGTGCTCAGCATCCTCTGTGATGCTTGGGGCCCCACTTGGGTGCTCAGCATCCTCTGTGATGCTTGGGGCCCCACTTGGGCGCTCAGCACTCTCTGTGATGCTTGGGGCCCCATTTGGGCGCTCAGCACCCTCTGTGATGCTTGGGGCCCCACTTGGGCGCTCAGCACCCTCTGTGATGCTTGGGGCCCCACTTGGGTGCTCAGCATCCTCTGTGATGCTTGGGGCCCCACTTGGGTGCTCAGCATCCTCTGTGATGCTTGGGGCCCCACTTGGGTGCTCAGCACTCTCTGTGATGCTTGGGGCCCCATTTGGGCGCTCAGCACCCTCTGTGATGCTTGGGGCCCCACTTGGGTGCTCAGCATCCTCTGTGATGCTTGGGGCCCCACTTGGGTGCTCAGCATCCTCTGTGATGCTTGAGGCCCCACTTGGGTGCTCAGCACCCTCTGTGATGCTTGGGGCCCCACTTGGGTGCTCAGCATCCTCTGTGATGCTTGGGGCCCCACTTGGGCGCTCAGCACCCTCTGTGATGCTTGAGGCCCCACTTGGGTGCTCAGCACCCTCTGTGATGCTTGGGGCCCCACTTGGGTGCTCAGCACCCTCTGTGATGCTTGGGGCCCCATTTGGGTGCTCAGCATCCTCTGTGATGCTTGAGGCCCCACTTGGGCACTCAGCACCCTCTGTGATGCTTGGGGACCCTCTTTGCCCCTTGGGGACCCTTACACTTGAGGACCCAAGCATCAAGGGACCACCCCCCTGGCGCTCAGCACCCTCTGTGACGCTTGAGGCCCCACTTGGGTGCTCAGCCCCCTCCGTGACCCCCAGCCCCCCGCCCCCCGTGCCCCCATCCCCACCTCTCCACGAAGATGCCGGCCTGCACCGCGTGCACGATGCTGCGGAACTTGGGTTTCTCCTCGGCGCGGCGGCCCTTGGCCCGCGCCTGCTGCGTGAAGGTGGCCGCCAGCCAGTCCCGCACCTCCGAGGGCACGGCCGCATCCGACCCCATCTCCCGCAGCTCATCCTCCGTGTCCAGCATCTGCCTGCGGGGGGGGGAGGCACAGCCGCAAGGTCAATGGGGGTCAATGGGCGACAATGGGGGTCAATGGGGGACAATGGGGGTCAATGGTGGTCAATGGTGGTCAATGGTGGTCAATGGGGGTCAATGGGGGTAAATGGGGGACAATGGGGGTCAATGGTGGTCAATGGTGGTCAATGGGGGACAATGGGGGACAATGGGGGTCAATGGGGGTAAATGGGGGACAATGGGGGTCAATGGGGGTAAATGGGGGACAATGGGGGACAATGGGGGTCAATGGTGGTCAATGGGGGTCAATGGGGGTCAGTGGATGCCAATGGGGGTCAATGGTGGTCAATGGATGTCAATGGGGATCAACGGGGGTCAATGGTGGCCAATGGTGGTCAATGGAGGTCAATGGGGGTCAATGGTGATCAATGGGGGTCAATGGGGGTCAATGTGGGTCAATAGTGGTCAATGGTGGTCAATGGTGGTCAATGGAGGTCAATGGTGATCAATGGTGATCAAAGGTGGTCAATGGTGATCAATGGAGGTCAATGGTGGTCAATGGAGGTCAATGGTGATCAATGGTGATCAATGGTGGTCAATGGTAATCAATGGAGGTCAATGGTGATCAATGGTGATCAATGGAGGTCAATGGTGATCAATGGTGATCAATGGTGGTCAATGGAGGTCAATGGTGATCAATGGTGGTCAATGGGGGTCAACGTGGGTCAATGGTGGCGCCCCCTCACCGGGTCTCGTCGATGTAAACGGCCTCGAGCAGGGAGGCCGCGTACTCCAGGTTCCGCTTCAGCTCCTCCACGTTCACCTCGCCCGAGTCCAGCTGCTTCACCAGGAAGCGCAGCCTGCGGGCAGCCGGGGGGCGCTGTGGGTGCTAGGGGTGCTATGGGTGCCGTAGGGACCCTGTGCTATGGGTGCCGTAGGGGCCCTGTGCTATGGGTGCCGTAGGGGCCCTGTGCTATGGGTGCCCTAGGGACCTTGTGCTATGGGTGCTATGTGTGCCATAGGGGCCCTGTGCTATGGGTGCCATAGGGACCTGGTGCTATGGGTGCTATGGGTGCCATAGGGGCCCTGTGCTATGGGTGCCATAGGGACCTTGTGCTATGGGTGCTATGTGTGCCATAGGGGCCCTGTGCTATGGGTGCCATAGAGACCTTGTGCTATGGGTGCCATAGGGACCCTGTGCTATGGGTGCCGTAGGGGTCCTGTGCTATGGGTGCTATGGGTGCCATAGGGACCCTGTGCTATGGGTGCCGTAGGGGTCCTGTGCTATGGGCGCCGTAGGGACCTTGTGCTATGGGTGCCGTATTGGCCCTGCGCTATGAGTGCTATTGGGGCCCTGTGCTATGGGTGCCGTAGGGACCTTGTGCTATGGGTGCTATGGGTGCCATAGGGACCCTGTGCTATTGGTGCCATAGGGGCCCTGTGCTATGGGTGCCGTAGGGACCCTGTGCTATGGGTGCAATAGGGACCCTGTGCTATGGATGCCATAGGGGCCCTGTGCTATGGGTGCCATAGGGACACTGTGCTATGGGTGCCATAGGGACGCTGTTCTATGGGTGCCATAGGGACCCTGTGCTATGGGTGCCGTAGGGACCCTGTGCTATGGGTGCCGTAGGGACACTGTGCTATGGGTGCCATAGGGACGCTGTTCTATGGGTGCCATAGGGACCCTGTGCTATGGGTGCCGTAGGGGTCTTGTGCTATGGGGGACCCTGTGCTATGGGTGCTATGGGAGACCCTGTGCTACGGGTGCCGTAGGGGTCCTGTGCTACGCGTGCTATGGGGGACCCTGCACTATGAGTGCCATAGGAACCCTGTGCTATGGGTGCTATGGGTGCCATAGGGGGGCTGTGGTATGGGTGACATGGGAACCCCATGCTATGGGTGCCATAGGGACCTCTGCGTGTGTGTGTGTGTCCATGGGTGTGCGTGTGTGGGTGTGCGTGTGTGTGCATGTGTGTGTACATGTGTGTGCGTGTGTGTGCGTGTGTGCGTGTGTGTGTGCGTGTGTGTACGCGTGTGTGTGCGTGTGTGTGTGCATGTGTGTGTACATGTGTGCATGTGTGTACGTGTGTGTGCATGTGTGTGTGCATGTGTGTGTGTACGTGTGTGTACGTGTGTGCGTGTGTGTACATGTGTGTGTGCATGTGTGTACATGTGTGTGTGCATGTGTGTGCATGTGTGTGCGTGTGTGTACATGTGCGTGTGCATGTGTGTGCGTGTGTGTGTGTGTGCCGGGTCCATCGGGGGGGGTGGTGTCACATCCTGCACCCTGTACCCAGCACCCAGGACACAGTGACAACAGGTCCCCAGCAGCACCCAACAGGTCCCCAGCGGCACCCAACAGGTCCCCACCAGCACCCAACAGGTCTCCAGCAGCACCCAACAGGTCTCCAGCAGCACCCAACAGGTCCCCATCGGCACCCAACAGGTCCCCGCTGTCACCCAACAGGTCTCCACCAGCACCCAACAGGTCTCCAGCAGCACCCAACAGGTCTCCAGCAGCACCCAACAGGTCCCCATCGGCACCCAACAGGTCCCCACCGGCACCCAACAGGTCCCCATCGGCACCCAACAGGTCCCCGCTGTCACCCAACAGGTCCCCACTAGCACCCAACAGGTCCCCGCTGTCACCCAACAGGTCCCCACTAGCACCCAACAGGTCCCCGCCGGCACCCAACAGGTCCCCACCAGCACCCAACAGGTCCCCGCTGGCACCCAACAGGTCCCCATCGGCACCCAACAGGTCCCCACTAGCACCCAACAGGTCTCCAGCAGCACCCAACAGGTCCCCACCGGCACCCAACAGGTGCCTATGGACCCCCTCCCTATGAAACACATCCCCATGGACCCCATCCCTATGGACCCATCCCCATGGACACCATCCCTATGGACCCATCCCTATAGACCCCATCCCTATGGACCCATCCCTATAGACCCCATCCCCATGGACCCATCCCCATGGACCCATCCCTATAGACCCCATCCCCATGGACCCATCCCCATGGACCCATCCCTATAGACCCCATCCCTATGGACCCATCCCTATAGACCCCATCCCTATGGACCCATCCCTATAGACCCCATCCCCATGGACCCATCCCTATAGACCCCATCCCTATGGACCCATCCCTATAGACCCCATCCCCATGGACCCATCCCTATGGACCCATCCCTATGGACCCATCCCTATAGACCCCATCCCCATGGACCCATCCCTATGGACCCATCCCTATTGACCCCATCCCTATGGACCCCATCCCTATAGACCCATCCCTATGGACCCCATCCCTATGGACCCCATCCCTATGGACCCATCCCTATAGACCCCATCCCTATGGACCCCATCCCTATAGACCCCATCCCTATGGACCCATCCCTATAGACCCCATCCCCATGGACCCCCACAGGATGGGGTCCCCTTTGTCACAGTGGGTGCCGCCCCCCCCCCCCAGTGGCCCCCATTGCCAGCCCTGGGCCCCATCTCACAGCCGGGGGGGGCACCCACACCCACGCCCCCCCACAAGCTGCCTGTCACCACCCACACCGCGGCCCCACCGGGGTCCCCAGGGCCACCCCATGCTGGGGGGGGGGGGGGGGGGGGGATGGCTTTAGGGTGCAGCCGGTGCTGGGGGTGCACCCATGGGTGCTGCTGCCCCCCCGACACCCCCACACATGGGACACCCCGGGGTACCCCCCCCAATAACCCTATAGAGATCCCGGGGTACCCCCCCCAATAACCCCATAGAGATCCCGGGGTACCCCCCCCAATAACCCCATAGAGGTCCCGGGGTACCCCCCCCAATAACCCCATAGAGATCCTGGGGTACCCCCCCAATAACCCTATAGAGATCCTGGGGTACCCCCCCAATAACCCCATAGAGGTCCTGGGGTACTCCCCCCCAATAACCCTATGGAGATCCCGGGGTACCCCCCCCCAATAACCCTATAGAGATCCTGGGGTACCCCCCCAATAACCCTATAGAGATCCCGGGGTACCCCCCAATAACCCCATAGAGGCCCCGGGGTACCCCCCCCAATAACCCCATCGAGGTCCTGGGGTACCCCCCCAGTAACCCTATGGAGATCCCGGGGTACCCCCCCAATAACCCTATGGAGATCCCGGGGTACCCCCCCAATAACCCTATAGAGATCCCGGGGTACCCCCCCAATAACCCCATAGAGGTCCTGGGGTACCCCCCCCAATAACCCCATAGAGGTCCCGGGGTACCCCCCCCCAATAACCCCATAGAGGCCCCGGGGTACCCCCCCCCCCCCCCCCCCCAGTAACCCCATAGAGGCCCCGGGGTACCCCCCCCAATAACCCCATAGAGGTCCTGGGGTACCCCCCCAATAACCCCATAGAGGTCCTGGGGTACCCCCCATAGGGGTGATGGGTACAGCCCCTATAGCCCTATAGGGGACCGGGGTTAACCCCTTATAGAGGTCCTGGGGTACAGCCCCTATAGCCCTATAGGGAAGCTGGGGTATGGCCCCTGTAGCACTATAGGGGATCTGGGGTACCCACTATAGGGGTACTATAACCCACTATTGGGTTGGGGGCTCCAGTTTGGGGGTCCCTATTGGGGGGGGCCCTATTGGGGGTCCCTGTTTTGGGGTCCCTGTTTTGGGGTCCCGCTTGGGAGGTCCCTACTGGGGGTCCCTGTTGTGGGTTCCTATTGGGGGGGTCCCGGTTGGGAGCATCCTTATTGGGGGTCCCTGTTGTGGTCCCTGTTTTGGGGTCCCTCTTGGGGGCCCTATTGGGGGGGTCCCTATTGGGAGTCCCTATTGTGGTCCCTGTTTTGGGGTCCCTATTGGGGGTCCCTGTCTTGGGTCCCTCTTGGGGGTCCCTACTGGGGGCCCCAGTTTGGGGTCCTGCTTGGGGGTCCCTGTTTTGGGGTCCCTATTGGGGC
Organism: Pezoporus wallicus; assembly: GCF_028554395.1. Classification (NCBI taxonomy): domain Eukaryota; kingdom Metazoa; phylum Chordata; class Aves; order Psittaciformes; family Psittacidae; genus Pezoporus; species Pezoporus wallicus. The sequence goes on along the minus strand of NW_026643019.1, from coordinate 2,252 downwards.
TCCCTATTGGGGGGGTCCCTATTGGGGGTCCCTATTGTGGTCCCTGCTTTGGGGTCCCTGTTGTGGGTTCCTATTGGGGGGTTCCGGTTGGGAGTATCCTTATTGGGGGTCCCTGTTGTTGCTCCCTATTGGGGGGTCCCTATTGGGGGTCCCTATTGTGGTCCCTGTTTTGGGGTCCCTATTGGGGGTCCCTGCCTTGGGTCCCTATTGGGGGTCCCTATTGGGGGCCCCAGTTTGGGGTCCTGCTTGGGGGTCCCTGTTTTGGGGTCCCTATTGGGGCTCCCTATGGGGGGGGTCCCTATTGGGGGTCCCTATTGTGGTCCCTGTTTTGGGGTCCCTGTTGTGGGTTCCTATTGGGGGGTTCCGGTTGGGAGCATCCTTATTGGGGGTCCCTCTCGGGGTCCCTATTGGGGGGGTCCCTATTGGGGGTCCCTGTTTTGGGGTCCCTATTGGGGGTCCCTGCCTTGGGTCCCTATTGGGGGTCCCTATTGGGGGCCCCAGTTTGGGGTCCTGCTTGGGGGTCCCTGTTTTGGGGTCTCTGTTGTGGCTCCCTATTGGGGGTCCCTATTGTGGCTCCCTATTGGGGGGGTCCCTATTGGGGGTCCCTATTGTGGTCCCTGTTTTGGGGTCCCTGTTGTGGGTTCCCTTTGGGGGGTTCCGGTTGGGAGCATCCTTATTGGGGGTCCCTCTCGGGGTCCCTATTGGGGGGTCCCTATTGGGGGTCCCTATTGTGGTCCCTGTTTTGGGGTCCCTCTTGGGGGCCCTATTGGGGGGGTCCCTATTGGGGGTCCCAGTTTGGGGTCCTGCTTGGGGGTCCCTGTTTTGGGGTCCCTGTTTTGGGGTCCCTGTTGTGGCTCCCTATTGGGGGTCCCTCTCGGGGTCCCTATTGGGGGGTCCCTGTTTTGGGGTCCCTGTTGTGGCTCCCTATTGGGGGGGTCCCTATTGGGGTTCCCTATTGTGGTCCCTGTTTTGGGGTCCCTCTCGGGGTCCCTATTGGGGGGGTCCCTATTGGGGGTCCCTATTGGGGGTCCCTCTCGGGGTCCCTATTGGGGGGTCCCTGTTTTGGGGTCCCTGTTGTGGCTCCCTATTGGGGGTCCCCATTGGGGGGGTCCCTATTGGGGGTCCCTACTGGGGGTCCCTCTCAGGGTTCCTATTGGGGGGGTCCCTATTGGGGTTCCCTGTTGTGGTCCCTGTTTCGGGGTCCCTCTTGGGGGGTTCCCAGTTCCGGGGTCCCCCCCCCCCCCCCTCACTCACAGCGCCCGCAGCCCGGTTCCGGGGCCCCGCTCTCCGCTTCCAGCTCCGGGAGGCTCCGCGGCGGCTCCATGGCCCCTGCGCCGGGGACGGAGCCGTCCTGAGCCTCCGGTACCGCCCCCGGAGCCCCGGGACCCGGCGGCTGCGCAGGCGGCACCGGCCCGGAGCGGAGCTAAGATGGCACCGGGGGGGGGGGGGGGGGGGGAACCGGGAGGGATGAACGGGAAGGAGCGGGGATGCTGCGCGCTCCTACCCGGGGATGCTCGGCCGGAAAGCGCCGGTGCCGCCGTGCTCCGGGTACCGCCGTTAACCGGTAGCGTCGTGCTCCGGGTACCGCCGTTAACCGGTAGCGTCGTGCTCCGGGTACCGCCGTTAACCGGTGCCGCCGTGCTCCGGGTACCGCCGTTAACCGGTAGCGTCGTGCTCCGGGTACCGCCGATGCCGCCGTGCTCCGGGTCCCGCTGTTACCGGTGCCGCCGTGCTCTAGGTCCGGATGTTACCGGTGTCGCCGTGCTCCGGATCCCGCTGTTACCGGTAGCGTCGTGCGTGCTCTGGGTCCCGCTGTTACCGGTAGCGCCGTGCTCCGGGTACCGCCGATGCTGCCGGTGTCGCCGTGCTCCGGGTACCGCCGTTACCGGTAACGCCGCGCTCCGGGTCCCGGTGTTACCGGTGCCTCCGTGCCCCCGGTCCCGTTGTTACCGGTGCCTCCGTGCTCCCGGTCCCGTTGTTACCGGTAGCGCCGCGCTCCGGGTACCGCCGCCGTTACCGGTAGCGCCGAGCTCTGGGTCCCGGTGTTACCGGTAGCGCCGCTCCCCCCCCGCGCTCCCCCCCGGTTCTGCCGCCGCCCCCCGGGGCTCGCCGCAACTTTCCCCGAGCCGGCACCGGGGGGGGGGGGGGGGGGGGGGGGGGGGGGGGGGGGGGGGGGGCATGGGGGGGGGGGACGGACACGGGATCGGGACCCGCCCCCCCCCCCCCCCCCCCCCCCTCAGCCCCGATATGGG
>NW_026643018.1:0-1424 GCF_028554395.1 Pezoporus wallicus | reverse complement strand
ATAATACCCCTGACACCCCATAATACCCATGACACCCATGACACCCCATAATACCCCTGACATCCCATAATACCCCTGACACCCCATAATACCCCATAATACACCGGACAACCCAGAATACCCCATAATACCCCTGACCCCCCATAATACCCCTGACACCCCATGTTACCCCTGACATCCCATAATACCCCTGACATCCCATAATACCCCTGACATCCCATAATACCCCTGACACCCCATAATACCCCATAATACCCCTGACATCCCATAATACCCCATAATACCCCTGACACCCCATAATACCCCTGACACCCCATAATACCCCATAATACCCCTGACATCCCATAATACCCCATAATACCCCTGACATCCCATAATACCCCTGACACCCCATAATACCCCATAATACCCCTGACATCCCATAATACCCCTGACATCCCATAATACCCTGCAGGCCCGGAGCCCCCCCCTGCAGACAAAGCCGAGGAGAAGCCCCCGGACGAGGACCCCAAGGAGCGGGGGGGGGACCCCGACCACAAACGAGGTGCCGGGGGGCGGGGCTTGGCCAAAGGGGGTGGAGCTTAGCATGGGGGGCGTGGTTTACCCTGTGGGGGGCGTGGCTTAGACTATGGGGTGGAGCTTAGCCTGTGCAGGTGGAGCTTAGCCCATGGGCGTGGAGCTTTGCCTATGGGGGTGGAGCTTAGCCTATGGGGGTGGAGCTTAGCCTAGGGGGCATGGCTTTGGCTATGGGGTGGAGCTTAGCCTATGGGGGTGGAGCTTAGCCTAGGGGGCATGGCTTAGGCTATGGAGGGTGTGGCTTAGTCTGTGGGGTGGAGTTTAGCCTATGGGGGCGTGGTTTAGCCTGTGGTGGGTGTGGCTTAGCCTATGAAGGTGGAGCTTAGCCTGTGGGGGCGTGGCTTAGCCTATGGGGGTGTGGCTTAGCCTATGGAGGGTGGGGCTTAGCCTATGGGGGTGGGGCTTAGCCTATGGGGGTGTGGCTTAGCCTGTGGATGGTGTGGCTTAGCCTATGGGGGTGGGGCTTAGCCTATGGGGGCGTGGCTTACCCTATGTAGGGTGTGGCTGAGCATATGGAGGTGGAGCTTAGCCTATGGGGGCGTGGTTTCGCCTATGGGGGTGGAGATTAGCATAGGGGGCATGGCTTAGCCAAGGGGGGCTGGCGCTTAGCCTATGGGTGCGTGGCTTAGCCTATGAGGGGGGCGTGGCTTGTCCCCTGCCCTTCCTCGTGCCCTGTTTACTCCGGAGCCTACTGATGACTCCCAAGGCCTATGGGGGCGTGGCTTAGCCTATGGGGGTGGAGCTTAGCCCAGGGGGTGTGGCTTAGCCTATGGAGGGTTTGGCTTAGCCTGTGGGGTGGAGCTTAGCCTATGGGGGCGTGGCTTAGCCTATGGAGGGTGTGACTGAGC
>NW_026643017.1:0-13999 GCF_028554395.1 Pezoporus wallicus | reverse complement strand
AACCATAGGAACCCATAGGGACCCATAGGGACCCATAGAGACCCATACAGAACCCATAGGGACCCATAGAGACCCATAGGGACCCATAGAGACCCATAGAAAACCATAGGGACCCATAGAGACACACAGGGACCCATAGAGACCCATAGAGACCCCATAGGGACCCATACAGACCCATACAGACCTATAGAGTACCATAAAGAACCCATAGGGACCCATGGGGACCCATAGGGACCCACAGAGAACCCATAGGGACCCACAGAAAACCATACGGACCAACAGAGACCCATAGAGACCCCATAGGGACCCATAGAGACCCCATAGGGACCCATGGAAACCCCATAGAGACCCACAGCACCCTATAGACCTCCAATAGCCACCCATAGCCCCCCCCCCCCTTATCCCCTTTGCACCCCATAGCCCCCCATAGAACCCCACAGGCCCCCATAGAACCCCTCAGCCCCTATAGAGCCCCATAGCCCCCCACCGAGCCCCACAGAACCCTATAGAACCTCATAGAGCCCCATACCCCCCATAGAACCCCATAGAACCCCACAGACCCCCATAGCCCCCCATAGAACCACATAGAGCCCCATAGACCCCCCGTTTAGGTCACTCCCCCCTCATAACCCTGCATAGCTCCCCATAGACCCCTCTACCACCCCATAGCCACCCCATAGACCCCCATAGCCACCCCATAGACCCCTATAGCCACCCCATAGACCCCCATATCCCCCCACACACCCCCCCTCCCCCTTCCTCCCCTCACAACACCACAGGCCGCCATTTCCCCCTCTCTCCCCCATAGCCCCCCATAACCCCCCCATAACTCCCCATAACCACCCCATAGCGCCCCATAACCACCCCACAGCCACCCCATATCCGCCCCATAGCACCCCATAGCCGCCCCACCCCCCCCGTCCCCCTTCTCCCCTCACAACCCCACAGGCCGCCATTTCCCCCTCTCTCCCCCATAGCCCCCCATAACCCCCCCATAACTCCCCATAACCACCCCATAGCGCCCCATAACCACCCCACAGCCACCCCATATCCGCCCCATAGCACCCCATAGCCGCCCCACACCCCCCTTCCCCCTTCCTCCCCTCACAACCCCACAGGCCGCCATTACCCCCTCTCTCCCCCATAACCCCCCATAACCCCCCCATAGCGCCCCATAACCCCCCCATAGCGCCCCATAGCCACCCCATAGCCGCCCCATAGCGCCCCATAGCCGCCCCACAGTCACCTCCCAGGTGCCATAGAGCCGCCGGAGCCGCCGGTAGAGCGCGTCCCTATCGAGGCTGAGCGCCATTGAGCGGCGGGACCCGGAAGTGATGGCGCCGCACGCACTTCCGCTTCCGCTTTAACACCCGGAAGGACGGAGAGGTCACGTGGGGGACGGAGCGCGGGAAAGGCGGCGCCCTCTGGTGGATGGCGTGAGGGGATCGGTGACGTCAGCAGGTAATTAGTGACGTAATTGGTGACGTTGTGAGGTAATTAAGTGACGTCGGGAGGAGATTGGTGACGTCGGGACGGAATTAGTGACGTCATGGGGTAATTAGTGACGTCGTGAGGTAAATTGTGAGGTAATTAAGTGATGTCATGGGGTAATTAGTGACATCGTGAGGTAAATTGTGAGGTAATTAGTGTCGTGAGGTAATTAGGTGACGTCATGGGGTAATTAGTGACGTCGGGAGGTAATTAGTGACGTCGGGAGGTAATTAAGTGACGTCGTGGGGTAATTAGTGACGTCGTGAGGTAATTGGTGAGGTAATTAGTGACGTTGTGATGTAATTAAGTGATGGGGTAATTAGTGAGGTAATTAGGGATGTCGTGAGGTAATAAAGTGACGTAGTGAGGTAATTAAATGACATCGTGGGGTAATTAGTGAGGTAATTAGTGACGTGAGGTAATTAAGTGATGTGGGGTAATTAGTGAGGTAATTAGTGACGTCGGGAGGTAATTAAGTGACCTAGTGAGCTAATTAAGGGATGTCGTGGGGTAATTAGTGAGGTAATTAGTGACGTGAGGTAATTAAGTGATGTGGGGTAATTAGTGAGGTAATTAGTGACGTCGGGAGGTAATTAAGGGACCTAGTGAGGTAATTAAGTGACGTGGGGTAATTAAGTGATGTCATAAGGTGATTAAGTGACATTGTGAGGTAATTAAGTGACGTGGGGTAATTAAGTGAGGTTGTGGGGTAATTAGTGACATTGTGAGGTAATTAGTGAGGTAATTAGTGACATCATGAGGTAATTAAGTGACGTGGGGTAATTGGTGAGGTAATTAGTGACGTGGTGGGGTAATTAATTGACATCAGGGGGTAATTAGTGATGGTGGGGAAGGGGTGGGGGTTAGTTAATGGCTTAATTAATAAGGGGTTAATGGGGGGAATTAGTGAGGGGATGATGAATGAGGGGTTAATTAGGGGTAATTAATGAGGGGCTGATTAATAAGGGGGTTAATGGGGGGAATTAATGAAGGGGGTTAATGAACGGAGCAATTAATGAAGGGATTGATTAACGAGGGGGTTAATGAAGAGGTAATTAAGGAAGGAATTAATGCAGGAGTTAATGAAAGGGGATCTAATGAAGGGATTGATTAATCAGGGGGTTAAGGGGGGAATTAATAAGGGGGTTGAAGAGGGGTTAATTAATAGAGGGGTTAATGAGGAGTAATTAACGAAGGGAGTAATGAGGGGGTTTAATGGGGGTAATTAATGAGGGGTTGACTAATGAGGGCATTAATGGGGGTAATTAATGAAGGGATTAACAAGGGGGTTAATGGGGTTAATTAATGAGGAATTGCTTAATAAGGGGGTTAATGAGGGGGAATTAAGGAGGGGTTGATTAAGGAGGGGTTAATGGGGTAATTAATGAAGGGATTAATAAGGGGGTTAATGGGGGTAATTAATGAAGGGATTAATCAATAATGAGGGGCTAATGGATGAAGGGATTAATTGATAAGGGGGTAATGAAGGAGTAATTAATGAAGGGGTTAACTGAGAAGGGGATTAATGAGGGTGTTAATAATCGAGTTAATAAAGGGGTAATTAATGGGGGGATTAATAAGGGGGTTAATTAATATAGGGGTTAATAAGGGGTTGTAAATGAAGGGTTTGATTAATAAGGGGGTTAATGGGGGCAATGAATAAAGGGAGTTAATGAAGGGGCAATTAAGGGAGGGATTAATTAATAAGGTGGTTAATGAATGCACTATTAATAGGGAGGTTAATTAATGAAGGGATTAATTAATAAGGGGGTTAATGAACTATTAATAAGGGGGTAACGAATGGGCGTGATTAATTAGAGCTAATTACTTGGGAGCAATTAAGGTGGGGCAATTAATGTGGGGCAATTAAGGGGGCCTATTTCCAGGGGGCATTTAGGGGCTAATAAAGACGGGTTTAATGGGGCTAATTAATGGAGCTCATTAATGGGGGTTTAATAACGGAGGGCTTGATCAGGAGGGAGTTAATTAATGGGGCATTAATAAATGAGTTAATTAATAAACGAGTTAATTAGGGCTCAACCCTAATGGATTCTTGTAATTGCTAATTAACCCTAATTAATCACCTAATAATTGGTAATTAATGGGTTTGAAGGCATGCCATTCGATGGGGGTGCTAATGGGGGGGGCATTAATGAAGGTGTGGCTAATTAATAGGGTAATTAAGGGGGGATAAAGGGGGTTTATTGAGGGCTATTAATAAAGGGGGACCTAATTAAGGGGGTCATTAATAGGTGGGTAATTTGATGGATGATTAATTAATGAGGGCAATTAACAGGGGCTTAACCAATGGGGGTTTATTGATGGCGATTAATTAATGGGAACCCCTTAGTCACTAATAGGGTTAATTAAGAGGGGATTAGGTAGCACTTAATTAGCACTAATTGGCTATTGGGGATTGATCATTAGCATCAACGGGTGCTTAATGAGGGGGTTTATCGAGATAATTAATAAATTAATGGGGAATCATTCATTCATGGGGATCAATAGTGGGGACTGATCCATGGGGGTTAATTAAGGGGTATTAATGAATGGGGATCGATTAATTGGGACTAATTAGTGGGTTATTAATCAATGGGGATTCATGGTGATCAATTAATAGAATTTAATAGATGAGAATGTTAGCTGAGAGGGTTCATTGATGGGGATTAATGGGAGCAATTAATGGGGATTAATTAATGGATATTAATCAATGGGGATGATGGGTGATTAATGAATGGGGATCAATTTAATTAGTGGGGATTAATTAATGGGGATCATCAATTGGGGAATAATTAATAGCGATTCACTGGGATTAATTAATGGGGTTCAATTAATTAAAATTCATGAGCATTGATTAATGGCAGTTTAATTAATGGGCATTAAAGGGATTAATTAGAAGGTATTAATAGGGATTAATAGCAATAAATGGAAGTTGATCAATGGTTCATTACCGGGGATTAATAGGGATTGACCAGAGGGGTTTAATTGATGTGTATTAATGGGGATTAATGGTTATTAACGGACCTTAATTAATGAGGTTCAATGAACGAAAATTAATAAATGATTAATTAATAGAGGTTTAATGGGGCTTAATAAATGGCGATTAATTAGTGGGTATTGATCAAAGTGGATTAATGGAAATGAATCATTGGGGGCTAATTGGGATTAATCAATGGGGATTAATTAATGGCGAATAATTACTGAGGAGTAATCAATGGGCATTAATTAATGGGGATTAAAAATGGCGACTATTGGGGATTAATCAAAGGGGATTAATTTATGGGGATTAATAATGGCGATTAATTATTGGGGATTAATCAATGGGGATTAATTAATGGGGATTAATAATGGCGACTATTGGGGATTAATCAATGGGAATTAATGGGTATTAATAATGGCGTTTAATTATTGGGGTTTAATCAATGGGGACTAATTGATGGGAATTAATAATGGTGACTATTGGGGATTAATCAATGGGAATTAATAAGGATTAATAATGGCGTTTAATTATTGGGGTTTAATCAATGGTGATTAATTAATGGCCATTAATCAACAGGGACCAATAATCACAATTAATTACTGGGAATTAATAGGGATTGATTAAACGCAATTAATCAACGGGGATTAATAATGCCGATTAATCGGGGCCAATTAACAATAGCCATTAATGAACACGGTTTTAAAAGGGCTCTGCAATTGGGGGGGACACCTCCATTAATTAACCCCAAATCAACGCCCCACCCCCTTAATTATCCCCTAGTTAACGCCCCACCCCCTTAATTAACCCCTAATTAACACCCCACCCCCTTAATTAACCCCTAATTAAGGCCCCACCCCCTTAATTAACCCCTAATTAACACCCTACCCCCTTAATTTACCCCCTAATTAAAGCCCCACCCCCTTAATTTACCCCCTAATTAAAGCCGCCCCTTAATTAACCCCTAATTAACCCCTCCCCCCCAAAAAAGACCCCCAAACGCCGCCATTTTGGGTCCGTTTCACCTCCTTTTATTAGAAAAGGCCCGCTCCAAACAAGCCCCACCCCCTTCCAAGCCCCGCCCTCCCCTTTAAGCCCCGCCCCCATTTCAGCCCCTCCCTCCCAGCCCCCCGCTCCCCTCCCCCCCCCCCCTTCCCTCCATTCATTGGGGTTTCTTTTCTTAATTATGACACATAATTAATACATATTTATATAAATATTTAAATGAAGGGGGAGGGGCCTAAAGGGGGGGGCGGGTCCATGGCGGGGCAGGGTGGGGGAGGGGCTTGACCCCGCCCCCCTCCCCTCTTTAATCGGAGTCGGACGTGGGGGGGAGCATGGGGTCGGCGAGGAGGGGGAAGGGCGCCCCTCCCCCCGCTTCTTCCTCTTCCGGGTGGGGGAGGGGGGGCCGGAAGTGGGGTGGGGGGCCCCCGCCCCCCCCCATCAGCGCCACCATCTTGGACACGTCCAATCCTGGAGGGGGGGAGGGGAGGAAAGGCTTGGGGGGGGTGGGTTTGGTGGGGGCACAAAAAGGGGGAGGAGTCACGTTAAGCCCCGCCCCCTGTGGCTCAGGCGGCCAATCAGAGGGCAGGGAATTGGGGAGGGGGGATGGCGGGGGGTGGTACCGGAAGGAAGCGGGGGTCGAAGTCGGGGGGGCGGCGGTGGGGGGAGGGGTGGTGGTGGGGGGGGTGGTGCTTGTCCAGGGGGTCGGCGGCGTCGCGGAGGCCCTCGAGGCAGCGCAGCTCCAGCTGTGGGGCAGGGAAGGGGGGGGACACAGTTAGGGGGAGAAAGGCCCAAAATTGGGGGGGTGGAGCAGAAATTTGGGGGGAAATTTGAATTTTTTGGGGAAAAAATGGAATTTGGGGGGGGGAATTCAAAATTTTGGGGGGAAAACACAAAATTCTGGAGGAAAAACTGAAATTTTCATGGAAAAAGTGAAATTCTGGGGGGGAAATCTGAAATTTTGGAGGCAGAATCTGAGGTTTTGGGGGTAAACCTGAAACCTTGGGTGAAAATGCAAAAAATCGCGGGGGAAAACCTGAAATTTTTGGGGGAAATACAAAAATTTTGGGGGGAAGTCTGAAATTTTGCGGGAAGCTCTGAAATTTCAGTGGCAATTTGGAAATTTTGAGGAAAATCTGAAATCTTTGGGGAAAAATCTGAAACTTTGGTGGAAAAGACCACAATTTGGGGGAAAACCCCAAATTTGGGGGGGAAAGATGAAATTCGGGGAAGGAAATCTAAAAACTTCAGGGAAATTGGGAATTTCAGTGGGAAATCCAAAATTTGGGGGTAAATTTGAGGGAAAATTTGAAACTTCAGGGGAAAGTTTGCGGGGGAAGCGTAAAATGTGGCAACAAAATCCGCGATTTTGGGGGAAAATTTGACATTTTTCAGAAAACCTACAAATTCTGAGGGGGAAAGGTCAGAATTTCAGAGAAAAAGTCCAAACTTTGGGGGAAATTCCCTCTTTTTAGGGGAAAATCCAGAATTCGGAGGAAAAAAGTTTGCCATTTCGGCAGGGAAACCCTGAATTTGGGGCGAAAACTTCAAATTTGGAAGGGGGAAACCTGCAAATTCAGCAGAAATCTGCCAAATTTCGCCGCAAACAGCCAAATTTTAGGCGGAATTAGGGAAAAGCACCGCTTTTGGGTGACCCGCCTCAATTTTGAGGCGAAAAACCCCACTTTTGGGCCGTTTTTAGGTGGGAATCGCCGAATTCCGTCGGAAACGCGCGGATTTGGCGTGGAAAACGCCCGATTTCGGGCAAACCCCCCCCAAATTTCACCGCTTTTCAGCGTTCCCCTCACAAATGGGACCTGGTTGGATGGCGGAGAAGAGGAAGAGCCCCAAAATTGGCCGTTTTCACCCCAAAACGCGCTCACCTCCACCATCTTCTTGCTGTTCTTCTTGGGGGGCGCCGGCTCGCGCGGCGCCCCATTGGGCACCAAGCGGTGCTTCTGGAACGTCAGCTTCAAGCCTTCCTCCTGGGGAACCCCCCCCCCCCAAAAACGCCCTTCAATTTGGGGGGAAACCCCCCAAAATCGGGCCATTTCCACCACCCCGCCCCCAAAATGCCTTTTTTTGGTTGGTTTTTGAGCCAAAACGGGGCGGTTTCGCCCCAAAACTCACGTCTTTGATCTGGACGGTGAACTCCTTGTCGTCGTGGCGGGGCCGGGAAGGGGGAGGGGGGAAGGCGGGGGGGTCCATGGGGGGCGGGGCTTGGTGGGGGGCGGGGGGAGGGGCGTCCTCGTTAGGCCACTCCCCCGACAGCACCGCGCGGCACACGAGGTCCAGGCGCCGGATGAGGGCCCGATCCTGGAATAGATGGGGGGGGGGGGGGTTAAAGGGGGGCGGGGGATTCCCCCCGTTTTGGGGGGGGAAATCACCGAAATTTGGGGCGAAAAACACGGATTTGGGGAGAAAATCCGGGATTTTTAGGGAAAACGGTCCGGTTTTGGGGGAAATTTGAATTTTAAAGGGAAATGCCCAAATTGTGAGGAAAACGCGCGCGTTTTAAGGGTGGAACGCCAAATTTGGGGAGAAATCCGTGAATTTGTGGGAAAACCCATAAATTTGGGGAGGATTCCCCGAGTTTTCATTGGAAGACCCCGACGGCGGCGAGGAATCCCTGAATTTTCAGAGGAAAGGCCAAATTATGGGGAGAAATTCACATTTTTTGTGACTTTTTTGTGAAAAAGATGTGAATTTTTAGCAAAATCCCTGAATTTTCAGAGGAATTCCCAGATTTCCAGCAAAATCCGTGGATTTTCAGGGAATTCCCGAATTTCCAAATTCCTAAATGTTCAGAATTCCTTAATTTTCTGAGAAATCACTGACTTTTCAGAAAAATTTTTAAGTTTTCAGCAAAATCCCAAATATTCAGAGAAATCCCCAAATTTTCACAATTCCCTTTTCATACAAATTCCCGGGTTTACAGCAAGCGTCCCAAATTTTCAGAGAAACACCCGGATTTTCAGCAAAATTCTCTGATTTTCAGAGAAATTTTTCAGGAGATTCCCAAATTTTCAGCAAAATTCCCCAATTTTCCTGCAAAATCCCCAAATTTTCAGAGAAATTTTTAATTTTCCAGCAAAATTCTCCAAATTTCAAGCAGTTCTCCCAAATTTCAGCTGATTTTTCAGGAAAAGCCCCAAATTTTCCGCAGAATTTGAGAAATTCCCCAATTTCCACCCCCCCTCCCCCCCCAAATTCCCAGCTCCCACCTTGGGCCATTCCTGGAGGTGCCGCGGCGCCGGCGGCCGGAGCGGGGCGGGCCCCGGTGGGGGGGGCCGGGAGCCCGGGGTCCCCCCTTCCCCTTGGGGTGGGGGGGGCTCCTCTTCCTCCTCCTCCTCCTCCTCTTCCTCCTCCTCCTCCTCCTCGCACGGGGCCTCCGCACCTGCGGTTGGGGGGCACAGGGGGGTTGGGCGTCTCTAGGGGGGAATTTGGGCGTTTCTAGGGGAAATTTGGACGTTTCACATGGAATTTTTGTGGTTTTAGACAGAATTTTGGTGTTTCAGATGGAATTTTTGCACTTTTAGACAGAATTTGGGCGTTTCTAAAGGGAATTTTGGCATTTCAGATGGAACTTTGGTGTTTCTACATGGAATTTTGGTGTTTCTAAATGGAACTTTGGCGTTTCAGATGGAATTTTGGTGTTTCAGACGGAATTTTGGTGTTTCAGATGGAATTTTGGTGTTTCTAGACCGAATTTTGGTGTTTCAGATGGAATTTTGGTGTTTCTAGACCGAATTTTGGTGTTTCAGATGGAATTTTGGTGTTTCTAGACGGAATTTTGGCGTTTCAGATGGAATTTTGGTGTTTCTAGACGGAATTTTGGTGTTTCTAGACGGAATTTTGGTGTTTCAGATGGAATTTTGGTGTTTCTAGGTGGAATTTTGGTGTTTCAAATGGCATTTTGGTGTTTCTAGGTGGAATTTTGGCGTTTCAGATGGAATTTTTGTGTTTCTCGACGGAATTTTGGGGTTTCAGATGGAATGTTGGTATTTCTATGTGGAATTTTGGTTTTCAAGTCGGAACTTTGGCATCTCTGGATGGAATTTTGGCATTTCTAGGTGGAACTACGGCATTTTTAGATGGAATTTTTTGGCTTGTAGATGGAAATTTGGCGTTTCTACACAGAATTTGGCATTTTTGGTGGGTTTTTCTGATTTCTTAACACATTTTCCCTATTTTGGTGCATTTTCCTCCATCCTGATCCCATTTTCCCCATTTCCCCCTGCATTTCCCCCATTCCCTACACATTTTCCCCATTCCTGATCCCATTTTCCCCATTTCTGGTTCATTTTCCCCCTTTCTGATCCCATTTTCCCCATTTTTCGTGCATTTTTGTGATTTCTTAACACATTTTCATCATTTTTGGTTCATTTTCCCCCTTTCTGATCCCATTCCCGCCCACATTTTCCCCATTCCTGATCCCATTTTCCCCCTTTCTGATCCCATTTCCCCCATTTTTGCTCATTTTCCCCCTACATTTTCCCCCATTCCTGATCCCATTTCCCCCATTTTTGCTCATCCCATTTTCCCCCTTTCTGATCCCATTTTCCCCCTCATTTTTCCCCTTTCTCATCCCATTTTCCCCCTTTCTGATCCCATTTTCCCTGCTCATTTTCCCCCTTTCTCATCCCATTTTTTGCCCCCATTCCTGATCCCATTTTCCCCATTTTTGCTTCATTTTCCCCCTTTCTGATCCCATTTTCCCCATTTTTGCTCATTTCGCCCCTTTCTGATCCCATTTTCCCCATTTTTGCTTTTCTTTCTGATCCCATTTTCCCCATTTTTGCTCATTTTTTTTCTTTCATTTCCCCCATTTTTGCTCATTTTCCCCCTTTCTGATCCCATTTCCCCCATTTTTGCTCATTTTCCCCCTTTCTCATTTTCCCCATTTTTGCTCATTTTCCCCCTTTCTCATCCCATTTCCCCCATTTTTGCTCATTTCCCCCCTTTCTCATCCCATTTTCCCCCATTCCTGATCCCATTTTCCCCATTTTTGCTCATTTCCCCCCTGTCTGATCCCATTTTCCCCATTTTTGCTTCATTTTCCCCCTTTCTGATCCCATTTTCCCCCTTTCTCATCCCATTTTCCCCCTTTCTGATCCCATTTTCCCCATTTTTGCTTCATTTCCCCCCTTTCTGATCCCATTTTCCCCATTTTTGCTTCATTTTCCCCCTTTCTGATCCCATTTTCCCCATTTTTGCTCATTTCCCCCCTGTCTGATCCCATTTTCCCCATTTTTGCTTCATTTTCCCCCTTTCTGATCCCATTTTCCCCATTTTTGCTCATTTCCCCCCTTTCTGATCCCATTTTCCCCATTTTTGCTTCATTTTCCCCCTTTCTGCCATCCCCATTTTCCCCCCCTTTCTGATCCCATTTCCCCCATTTTTGCTCATTTCCCCCCTTTCTCATCCCATTTTCCCCATTTTTGCTTCATTTTCCCCCTTTCTGATCCCATTTCCCCCATTTTTGCTCATTTTCCCCCTTTCTGATCCCATTTCCCCCATTTTTGCTCATTTTCCCCCTTTCTCATCCCATTTTCCCCCTTTCTGATCCCATTTCCCCCATTTTTGCTCATTTTCCCCCTTTCTCATCCCATTTCCCCCATTTTTGCTCATTTCCCCCCTTTCTCATCCCATTTTCCCCCCTTTCTGATCCCATTTTCCCCATTTTTGCTTCATTTTCCCCCTTTCTGATCCCATTTTCCCCATTTTTGCTCATTTCCCCCCTTTCTGATCCCATTTTCCCCATTTTTGCTCATTTCCCCCCTTTCTGATCCCATTTTCCCCATTTTTGCTTCATTTCCCCCCTTTCTGATCCCATTTCCCCCATTTTTGCTCATTTTCCCCCTTTCTCATCCCATTTTCCCCCATTCCTGATCCCATTTCCCCCATTTTTGCTTCATTTTCCCCCTTTCTCATCCCATTTTCCCCCATTCCTGATCCCATTTTCCCCATTTTTGCTTCATTTTCCCCCTTTCTGATCCCATTTTCCCCATTTTTGCTTCATTTCCCCCCTTTCTGATCCCATTTCCCCCATTTTTGCTCATTTTCCCCCTTTCTCATCCCATTTTCCCCCTTTCTGATCCCATTTCCCCCATTTTTGCTCATTTCCCCCCTTTCTCATCCCATTTTCCCCCCTTTCTGATCCCATTTTCCCCATTTTTGCTCATTTTCCCCCATTCCTGATCCCATTTTCCCCATTTTTGCTTCATTTTCCCCCTTTCTGATCCCATTTCCCCCCTTTCTGATCCCATTTCCCCCATTTTTGCTCATTTCCCCCTTTCTCATCCCATTTTCCCCCCTTTCTGATCCCATTTCCCCCATTTTTGCTCATTTTCCCCCATTCCTGATCCCATTTTCCCCATTTTTGCTTCATTTCCCCCATTCCCGATCCCATCCCCCCATTTTCACCCTCCCCCATTCCCCCCCCCCGCCCCACAACCATCCCCACCTCTCTCCTCATCGCTCTCCTCTCCGCTGCTCCCCTCGGATCTCTCCTCCACCCCTTCACCGTCCATCCCCATCCTCATCCTCATCCCATCCTCGGCCTCGGCACCGGCGGCCCCGCGGCGCTCCCGCAGGTACCGCCAGCGGCACGCGCCGAAGGAGAAGTCCGGGTCGGGGAGGATGGCGGCTGCGGGCCGGGCCAGGCCGTGGCGCGCGGCGCCGCGCAGCAGCTCCTCGTCGTGCCGGCCCCGTTGCCACCAGGCCGGCAGGTCCGGGCCCGGCGCGGGGCACAGCGCCAACCGCGCCGCCAGCAACGGGTGCCGCAGCACCCGCTCCCGCACCAGACGCAGCAGCGACAGGCGGCGAAGGCCCCGCGACGCCCGCGACGCCGACAGCGGCTGAACCCACACGCAGGGGTCCGGAGGCTCTGCAAGGGGGGGGGGGGGGGCAGAGCCCTAGAACCAGGAGCCTTACACCACATTGCACCCATACCCCCCGCATTGCCCCTATACCCCGTTACCCCCACTGCCCCTATACACATGATCCCTATTCCATTACCCCCATTCCCCCCATACCCATTACCCCCTATACCCCCATTACCCCATACCCCCATTACCCCAATACCCCCCCAACCCTAATACCCATTACCCCTATACCCCCATTACCCCTATACCCCCATTACCCCCATACCCCCCCAACCCTAATACCCATTACCCCTATACCCCCATTATCCCCATACCCCCATTACCCCTATACCCATTACCCCTATACCCATTACCCAAATAGCCCCATACCCATTACTCCCATTACCCCTAAAGCCCAATACCCCCATACCCATTATCCCTCTACCATTACCCCATACCCCTATGACCCCCATACCCCCATACCCCCTATATGCATTATCCCTATTCCCCCCATTCCCCCCATCCCCCCATACCCCCCATTCCCCCATACCCCCATTCCCCCCATTCCCCCATTCCCCCCATTCCCCCATACCCCCCATAGCCCCATTCCCCCCATACACCCATTCCCCCCATTCCCCCCATTTCCCCATACCCCCATTGCCCCATTCCCCCCATACCCCCATTCCCCCTATACCCCAATTCCCCCATACCCCCCATTCCCCCCATACCCATTCCCCCCATATCCCCCATTCCCCCCATTCCCCCTTTACCCCATTACCCCTATACCCCCATTACCCCTATACCCCCCATTCCTCCTATACCCCCATTCCCCCCATACCCCCCATTCCCCCCATACCCATTCCCCCCATATCCCCCATTCCCATTCCCCCTTTACCCCATTCCCCCCACCCCATTAACCCTATACCCCCATTCCCCCATTCCCCCATACCCATTACCCCCATACCCCCATTACCCTCTATACCCTCATTACCCCATACCCCCCATTCCTCCTATACCCCCATTCCCCCCATACCCCCCATTCCCCCCATACCCATTCCTCCCATATCCCCCATTCCCCCCATTCCCCCTTTACCCCATTCCCCCCACCCCATTACCCCTATACCCCCATTCCCCCATTCCCCCATACCCATTACCCCCATACCCCCATTACCCTCTATACCCTCGTTACCCCATACCCCCCATACCCCCCATTCCTCCTATACCCCCATTACCCCCATACCCCCCCATTCCCCCATTACCCCCACCCCATTACCCCTATACCCCCATTCCCCCCATACCCCCATTCCCCCATACCCATTACCCCCATACCCTCATTACCCTCCCCCCATACCCCCCATCATTACCCCATTCCCCCATATCCCCCATTCCCCCCATTCCCCCTTTATCCCATTCCCCCCATTCCCCCCATACCCCCATTACCCCACATACCCCTCCATTCCCCCATATACCCCCCATCCCACCCCCCCCATCGGGGTACCGTCTCCGGGGGCGGGCGGCAGGCGGCACACCTGCCGGCACATGGCCACGAAGGCGTGGAAGAAACGCGTGAGCTCGGCGTCCGAGCGCCGCGAGAGCCGCGCCAGCACCCGGAACCGGGCCCACCGGAACCGGCCCCCCTCGGCCTCCACCTCCACGCCGAAGC
>NW_026643016.1:0-1435 GCF_028554395.1 Pezoporus wallicus | reverse complement strand
TGAGAATTCGGATTCAAATGGACTTTTAGGTATGAAGCCGAGGAGAGACTGCAATGATGGTGACCCCGTTGCAAAGCTGCTTGTGTGCTGAAGAAGCAGAGCACTAGCTTTCCCTGCTGCTCCTTCTGCCGTGTGAGCAGATGCCACTGTTCATTCTGTGCTGACTGTGTTGCTGCGCAGCAGAGAGCAGCCTCTGGACTGATTCCATTCAAATGCTTTTCCTGTATGAATGTGAGCAGTGAAAGCAACGATGGAGGCACCAATGTAAAGGTGATTGTGTGCTGAACAGGTCCAGCACCAGCTTTCAATCCTGGCTCTTCTGCTGTGGGAGCAGAGGCCAAACGTTCGTGCTGTACTAACTGTGCTGCTGGGCAGCTGAGAGACACCACCTGAGAATTTGGATTCAAATGGACTTTTAGGTATGAAACCGAGGAGAGACTGCAATGATGGTGACCCCGTTGCAAAGCTGCTTGTGTGCTGAAGAAGCAGAGCACTAGCTTTCCCTGCTGCTCCTTCTGCCGTGTGAGCAGATGCCACTGTTCATTCTGTGCTGACTGTGTTGCTGCGCAGCAGAGAGCACCCTCTGGACTGATTCCATTCAAATGCTTTTCCTGTATGAATGTGAGCAGTGAAAGCAACGATGGAGGCACCAATGTAAAGGTGATTGTGTGCTGAACAGGTCCAGCACCAGCTTTCAATCCTGGCTCTTCTGCTGTGGGAGCAGAGGCCAAACGTTCGTGCTGTACTAACTGTGCTGCTGGGCAGCTGAGAGACACCACCTGAGAATTTGGATTCAAATGGACTTTTAGGTATGAAACCGAGGAGAGACTGCAATGATGGTGACCCCGTTGCAAAGCTGCTTGTGTGCTGAAGAAGCAGAGCACTAGCTTTCCCTGCTGCTCCTTCTGCCGTGTGAGCAGATGCCACTGTTCATTCTGTGCTGACTGTGTTCCTGCGCAGCAGAGAGCAGGCTCTGGACTGATTCCATTCAAATGCTTTTCCTGTATGAAAGTGAGCAGTGAAAGCAACGATGGAGGCACCAATGTAAAGGGATTGTGTGCTGAACAGGTCCAGCACCAGCTTTCAATCCTGGCTCTTCTGCTGTGGGAGCAGAGGCCAAACGTTCGTGCTGTACTCACTGTGCTGCTGGGCAGCTGAGAGACACCACCTGAGAATTTGGATTCAAATGGACTTTTAGGTATGAAACCGAGGAGAGACTGCAATGATGGTGACCCCGTTGCAAAGCTGCTTGTGTGCTGAAGAAGCAGAGCACTAGCTTTCCCTGCTGCTCCTTCTGCCGTGTGAGCAGATGCCACTGTTCATTCTGTGCTGACTGTGTTGCTGCGCAGCAGAGAGCAGCCTCTGGACTGATTCCATTCAAATGCTTTTCCTGTATGAAAGTGAGCAGTGAAAGCAACGATGAATGCACCAATGT
>NW_026643015.1:0-14467 GCF_028554395.1 Pezoporus wallicus | reverse complement strand
TAAGGATAAGGGTATTGTTTATTAAGATTTATGTTAAGCCCAATGTAAAGGTTAGGTGTAAGAAACTAAGGATAAGGGTATTGTCTATTAAGATTTATGTTAAGTCCAACGTAAAGATTAGGTGTAAGAAACTAAGAATAAGGGTATTGTTTATTAAGATTTATGTTAAGCCCAATGTAAAGGTTAGGCAACAAAAAAATGTGAAATCACTTACTCAAACAGTCACCGGACACAGCTTGTGCAAGATAAGATAACCGCAAACACTTACACAAACTAAATCAAGTACCTCTTAGACAAACATAGCAGATGTTGACTAAAGATAACAGTAAGATGTTTCAGGAACTGGCAGAAATAAGATAAAACAACACCATATAAGGACATATGGGTAAAAGGTCAACTATAGGATGAAGGAGGAAGACTTCTTACTTCAGCCTCAACGACCACCAGGAGACAGAAGTGACCCCCTAGCAACAGCTGAAGCATGCGCAGAGTACCTCCACTACTTCACGAGCACGGAAGTAAAGATGTATAAAAAGGGACTGTTTGAACTGCTCAGCACGGCAGTTGTCGGAGCGCAGACTCCCCTGTCGTCCAGCGCTGTTTTTGCTCATATCCTACTTGCTATAATTAATAAAAATTTTAATTGGATTATGATCCGTTGTGGTCTCAATTTATGACAATGCGTATACCTTCTATCACACTCTCTCTGTCTTTTTCAAAGTCCCTGCTGTCGGAATCCCTCTGCTTTTCAGAGCTCGACTGGGGGGGGTTGGGGGCAGGGAGTTGCGCATCCTCTGCTGCACCTTCTGATGAGGAGGGAGGGGGAGAAAGGGAGGGGGAGGGGGAAAAACCTTGCGCTCCGAGCACAGGCAGAGCCCCGCAAGTCGGGGGAAACAAATTATAATCTTCCTCCGGCCTCAACCGACCGGGGACGTCTGTCCCTAGCTTCTCTGTTGCTACAGTGGCGATTTTCTTTTCCGCCTTGTATTTTTTTATGCAATTTATCACTTCTCTCCAAGGTTTACCGAGTTTCTTTGCCGTTTTATCATCATTAAGCATTGAGTCAAATAACTCATCACCAAACTTTCGCCACTCACTCTCCTCAAATACTGTATTAGGATCTGCAAAAAATCCCTTAGCCTCCCCTAGAGCCACCAGACATGCTAGCTGCTTTAGAGTTTCAGGCTTAAGTCCCCGCTTTCCTAAAAAGCGCTGTAATAAGTCCAGGGCTACCTCTCGGTCCCTTTTCATGGCAGCTTTTTCCGGATTGTCTTCTCCTGGATCGTCCTGTAACCTCGGTCTACGGATCGGCCTCCCGACGCAGCAGTGTCTGGTTCGCCCCAGAGGTGGATTCCTTTCGGTTAGTCCAAGCACCCGGGTCCGTCACGCCACCGCAGCAGCATTGCCCGCTCTTCCCGGGCGCTGCCGCCGGCGCCGCTCACTCGCCGTTCCGGGTCCCCATTAGACGGGGCCCTGTATCCAGGTCCCCGTTTGCCGGGGCCCTGTATCCGGGTCCCCGCTGACCGGGGCCCTGTATCCGGGTCCCCGTTAGTCGGGGCCCTGTATTCCGGGTCCCCGCTAGTCGGGGCCCTGTATCCGGGTCCCCGTCAACCGGGGCCCTGTATCCCGGGTCCCCACTAGTTGGGACCCGGTATCCGGGTCCCCGTCGACCGGGGCCCTGTATCCCAGGTCCCCGCTAGTCGGGGCCCTGTATTCCGGGTCCCCGCTAGTCGGAGCCCTGTAATCCGGGTCCCCAGCAACCAGGGCCCTGTAGTACGCGTCCCTGTTCGGGCGCCATTTGTAAGCGGCGAGGAGAAGCAGACAGGCCAACCCAATATGGGTGATAAGCAACTTCTGCTTTATTTGTGACGCAGTTCACACATATATAGGAGTGGTATTCAGCCACTCCTTCTTGGCACAACAGTATTGGTTAGCCTCCCACAGCTTCCTCCACATTCTCTTCCCAGGTCCGGTCTCCGGCCACCTGTGGGGGCCACCCCCCGCCTTGCTTGCACAGTCCTCCAGAACTCTATGGTTCTGCTCTTAGAGTCATTCGGCAACAGTGAGGGACTGTAATGGGCTGCCCAGGGAGGTTGTGAATGCTCCATCCCTGGCAATTTTTAAGGCCAGGTTTGACAGAGCCTTGGGTGACATGGTTTAGTGTGAGATGTCCCTGCCCATGGCAGGGGGGTTGGAACTAGATGATCTTAAGGTCCTTTCCAACCCTAACTATTCTATGATTCTATGAGTCCCCTCGTAATAAGTCATAGAGCAGTTCAAGGTCTGCGTTAGTAATACCCGAGATAAGATGCACCCAATTAACAATACCTAAGAGCTTCTGTAAATCATTCAAATTTGTGATTTTGTTTGCCAGTTTTAGCTTCTGAGATTTTACTGTAGCTCCCACTCTGAATATTTCCAGGGTAGCATTTTTTGTATTTTTTCCTGGGCAATGTGTAGTCCAGAACAACAAAAATTTTCTGTTAAATGATTAACAGTAGTTTCTAAATATTGTTCCATTTCTGCACAGACCAAAATGTCATCCATATAATGATAAATTATCGATTCAGGAAATACACTCCTAGTTGGTGATATAGCTGAGGAAACTACTAGCTGACACATTATTGTAGTGTTCATCATTCCTTGTGGCAAAACAGTCCATTGATATCTTTGCATGGGAGCAGCACAGTTGCCTGAAGGTGCAGAAAAAGCAAAATGATCGCTACCTGCAGGATGCATAGGAACTGCAAAAAAACAATGCTTCAAATAAATAATGCAAAGAAACCAGTCAGCTGTAACCATAGTAGGATTAGGCAAACCTGGTTGTAAAGCCCCCATGGTTTGCATTACATTATTAATTGCACGCAGATCTTGCAAAAATCTCAATTTCCCGGATTTCTTTGGGATTACAAAAGTGGGTGTGTTCCAGGGTCTAGTAGATGTTCTGCTTTCAGCTGCTCTTCAACCAATAAATGTGCTTGCTCCAGTTTTGCCCCTTTTAAAGGCCACTGATCAATCCAAACTGTTTTTTCTGTTAACCATGAAAGTCTGAGCAGGGGCTTCAGATCAGCGACCATTAGGATAAATTTGCCCCGTCTGTGGTAAGTAACAAATTCCACTGCATTTGCAAATCTCGCCCCCACAGATTCATAGAAACTGTCAGTATATATGGTTGAAAATGAGCTACAGCACCATCTGGTGCAATAGCTTTGAGGACTTGAGTACTTTTAAAAGGAGATGCCTCCAAATGCAGAGACTGAACATATCAATGTTTCATCTCTGCCCTGATGGCCTGAAAATTCATGGGCCCACCGGGCCAAAAATAATTCACCTTTATGTTGCCAACCTAAGTCCATCTGAGCCACTTCAATCTTAGCCGCTTTATCCACCTGTTGGTTGTTCTGGTGGTCCGCAGTGGCCTGACTCCTGGGTACATGAGCATCTACATGACGTACCTTCACCACCAGGTTCTGCACCCAGGCGGCGATATCATGCCACAGTGCAGCAGCCCAGATGGGTTTACCTCTGCGTTGCCAGTTGCTCTGCTTCCATTGCTGCAACAACCCCCACAGGGCATTTGCCACCATCCATGAGTCAGAATAGAGATAAAGTACTGGCCACTTTTCTCACTCAGCAGTTTCCAAGGCCAGCTGGATGGCTTTCACCTCAGCAAACTGACTCGATTCACCCTCTCCTTCAGCAGTTTCTTCAACTTGTCACCGGGGAGTCCATACAGCTGCCTTCCATCTCCGATGCTTTCCCACAATATGGCAGCACCCATCAGTAAACAAGGCATACTGCTTTTCACTTTCTGACAGTTTATTTTATGGAGGGGCATCTTCAGCACGCATCACCGCCTCCTCTGGAGACATTCCGAAATCTTTGCCCTCTGGCCAGTCCATGATGACTTCTAGAATTCCAGGATGACTGGGATTTCCTATTTGAGCTCCTTATGTAATTAGTGCAGCCCACTTACTCCATGTAGCATCGGTTTCATGATGTGTAGAAGAGACCCTGCCTTTGAACATCCAGCCCAGCACGGGCAATGGGGGTGCCAGGAGGAGCTGTGCTTCAGTGCCAATCACTTCTGAAGCAGCTTGAACCCCTTCATAGGCTTCTAGGATCACTTTTTCAGTTGGGGTATAGTTGGCCTTGGATCCCCTGTAGCCCCGACTCCAAAAGCCGAGGCGTTGACCTCGAGTCTCCCCTGGAGCTTTCTGCCAGAGGCGCCAGGTAGGACCATTTTCGCTAGCAGCGTTGTAGAGTACATTTTTCACATCGGGGCCAGTCTGGACTGGTCCAAGGGCAGCTGCATGAACTCTAAGTGGTTTAATTTGTTCAAAGGCTTGTTGTTGCTCAGGGCCCCATTCGAAATCATTCTTCTTCCGGATCACATGATAGTGAAGGCTTACAATCGAACTGTAATTTGGGATGTGCATTCTCCAGAACCCCACAACACCTTTTTGTTTCCTTTTTGTTAGTTGGTGAAGACATTGCTGTTATCTTGTTGATCACATCTGTGGGGATCTGTCTACGTCCATCTTGCCATTTTATTCCCAAAAATTGAATCTCCTGTGTAGGTCCCTTGATCTTACTTCGTTTTATGGCAAAACTGGCTTTCAGCAGGATTTGGATTATTTTCCTCCCTTTCTCAGAAACTTTTTCCACTGCATCACCCCACATGATAATGTCATCAATGTATTGCAGGTGTTCTAGAGCTTGCTCCTGTTCCAGTGCAGCCTGGATCTGTCCATGGCAGATGGTACAGATGCATTTCCACCCCTGGGGCAGTCGGCTCCAAGTTTACTGGACACCCCTCCGAGTAAAAGCAAACTGTGGCCTGCACTCTGCTGCCAAAGGAATTGAGAAAAATGCATTGGCAATATCAGTCGTGGCATACCACTTGGCTGCCTTTGACTCCAATTCATAATGAAGTTCTAGCATGTCTGATATGGCAGCACTCAAGTGTGATGTGAGTTCATTCAGTCCACAATATTCTACTCTTAGTCTCCACGCTCTGTTAGACTTTCGCACTGGCCATATGGGGCTATCAAAGGGTGAGTGGGTGCTACTGATCACTCCTTGGCTCTCCAGTCTACGGATCAGCTGATGGATGGGAATCAGGGAGTCTCAGTTGGTGCGATATTGCTGCCGGTGCACTGTTGTGGTCGTGATTGGCACTTGTTTTTCTTCAACCTTCAGCAACCCTAGAACAGAAGGATCCTCTGAGAGACCAGGCAAGGTGGGCAGCTGCTCAATTTCCTCTGTCTCCAAAGCAGCAATACCAAAAGCCCATCGGTACCCTTTTGGGTCTTTGAAGTACCCTCTCCTGAGGTAGTCTATGCCAAGGATGCATGGAGCCTTTGGACCAGTCACAATGGGGTGCTTTTGCCATTTCCTCCCAGTCAGGCTGATTTCAGCCTCCAGCACAGTCAACTCTTGGGATCCTCCTGTCACTCCAGAAATATAAATGGATTCCACCTCTTGAAAGATTGATGGCATTAGGGTACACTATGCACCGGTATCTACTAGAGCCTTATACTTCTGTGGGACTGATGTGCCAGGCCATCTGATCCACACAGTCCAGTAAATCCGATTGTCCCTCACCTCCACCTGGCTGGAGGCAGGGCCCTTCTAATAGTCATCACAACACTGGTCACTTACATCTTGTAGACTGGGATTAGTCTTCTTTATCACAGGAGCTGGAGTAAAATCAGCTCTTCCGCTCCATCTAGGAACCTGCTCACCAGAGACTGAAGCCACAGCTTTCATGGGATGATCATCCTAGACCTTTGTTCTCCTCTTCAATTCACACACCCATTCCTCCAGAGCTGAGGTAGGTTTTCCATCCCACTTCGTCATATCTTCTCCGTGATGCCATAGGTAAAACCATAGGGTGGCCTGTGGCATATACCTTCTATATCTTCTCTCTCAAGCAGTAGGATGCCTTTTGTTAATAGCTGAGATGTGGGTTTGTACACGTGGGGAGCTGGATAGATCGGATAGATTGTCTCTCAGTTGTTTGAACTCCTGGGACAGTTTTTCCACAGCTGAAATGATGGAAGGGATGAGATTGTCTTCAAACTCTCAGAGTTGATGAATCGTTTCATCCACTGTTGGTGGTGCTATGTCATTCCGGGTTATTGCTGTCAAAGAGTGGGCATATGAGGATGGTGCATTCCATGTAAATTTCCGCCACATGGGTCATGTGCATTCGACTTCATCTGGATCTGGTGCATCTTCATCTGGTGCATCCCCGTCATCTGGCTTGTGATAGATCTTCTGTACAATGGCTGATTTCCTCAGAGATTGGATGCCTTTGTCTTAAGCAATCCACTTGGTCAAACGACTCATAACATTGTCCTTGTATGAAAATCTTTCTTTCACAGCTGCCAAGAGCCACCTCCAAAGACTGAGGGACTGCTTCTCTCTTGCAATTGCTTTGTTGTTTCCCCCTTCCCTAGCAAGTGATACCAGCTGCTTAGCTTCCCTACCTTCAAGTTTGTGGCCATTGTCCCAGCACTGGAGCAACCAGGTGATGATGTGATCCCCTGGTTGACGGGTAAAATCTTTTCGCATATTCCATAGCTTGGTTGAGGTCCAGGGTCAAGAAGTCACCTCTTCTTCTTCTTCTTCATGTGATGATGATGCCTGATAAGATGTTGTCCCGTGTAGAAAGTTCATTGCCATTACTTCTTCATCTTCCCTCTTCATCTTTCTTTGGTCCTCTGGTTTAGTTGCAGTAAATATCACTGTGGTTGGAGTGGCTTCAATATCTTTTGTCAGGGTTTGGGTAGCTGCTGTACTTGTCGCTGGGGCTGGTGTAGCTGCTGTGCTTGGACCTGGAGTAGCTGCATTACCTGTTGTAGTCAGAGTTCGAGTAGCTGCTGTACTTGTCACAAGGGTTGGTGTAGCTGCCGTATTTGGAGTTGGTGTAGCTGCTGTATTTGGAGATAGAGTAGCTGCGCTGTCGGTTGCTTTGCCATCAGATCCGGAGACATTTATTTCCCTCTGAAGGTGCTGGATGGTGTTGAACAGGGGTCTGTAAGCATAGGCCATGCCCCAGCATGTTGCCATGATTTGTCCCTCTCTTGTATGACCAGGATGACAACACACCTCATTTAAATGTTTTACTAAGTATTCTGGATTTTGCACTTGTTTAGTGGTGAAGTTCCAAAGCACTGGAGGGGCCCACTGGCCTAGATGCTTGCCCATAATGTCCCCCACACACCGCCACTCATGACTGTCCAGCCTCGGGGAAAATCTCTTGGTCCTCCTATACTGTTGTCTAACCCTAGACAAGACCCAAACCTGACTCTGCTTAACTTTTGAGATCAGATGAAATGCTCATGGGTAAAACACACTCTGTATGTGTGCCAACATGGTGATCCCCATCACAATCAGCAGGCAGGTCTCAAAGGTATTCAAAGGCCATTCAAAACCTTCAGAACTCTCAAATGATGATGTAAACGGTCTGGTGGGAGGGGGCTGGGAAGGTAAGAAAATGTCTCCTTCACAGGTTGACCAACCGGGGAGGGGAAAAAAGATATGTATTTGCTAAGCACTTCTATTATATGCCTCCCAAATTATAGAGGTGGCAAACACACTGGGAACACAAGCCAGATCAGTTTAATGATCAATGAGTCTATTGTATTACAAGTCATTACCATAAAGTACAGTGAAACAAGGCCCCCAGCCGATGAAGACTAACACAGCAAATACTGGCTGTAAGTAAGGTATGACATGCTGAATCGCCGAGATCAAGAGCAACAAATTTGAGAGCCAATTAATCATCATTGTGATGACTGACTATTAATCCGAAACAATGA
Source organism: Pezoporus wallicus (assembly GCF_028554395.1). Lineage (NCBI taxonomy): Eukaryota > Metazoa > Chordata > Aves > Psittaciformes > Psittacidae > Pezoporus > Pezoporus wallicus. The sequence continues at coordinate 6,638 of NW_026643015.1, read as the reverse complement.
ATGCTTATCACAAATATGATTAGACACAATCTGATCAGATCTTTCGTTACCTCAACACTTTGGGCCCCACATTAGGTGCCACAAAGAACTGTCGTGGTTTAAACCCAGCTGGTAACTAAGAACCACGCAGCCACTCGCTCACTCCCTCCCCTTCCTCCCTCCGCTCCCAGAGGGATGGGGAGGAGAATCAAAAGGATGTAATTCCCATGGGTAGAGATAAGAACAGTCCAGTAACTAAGGTATAACACAAACCACTGCTGCTACCACCAATAATAATAATGATAAGGGAAATAACAAGGGAAGAGAATAAAACCACTCACCACCTGATGACTGATAGCCAGCCCAACCCAAGCAGTGATCTAGCCTTCTGGGTAACTCCCCCCAGTTTATATACTGGGCATGATATGCTGTGGTATGGAATACCCCTTTGGCTAGTCTGGGTCAGGTGTCCTGTCTCTGCTTCCTCTCAGCTTCCCCTCCTCCCTGGCAGAGCATGAGGCTCAGAAAGTCCTTGGTCAGAGTAAACATTACTGAGCACCAACTAAAAGCATCGATGTTATCAGCGTTGTTCTCAGGCTGAGAGTCAAAAACACAGCACTGCACCAGCTACTAAGAGGGAGAAAAATGTCTGCTACTGCTGAACCCAGGACAGTGTCATACATCAGTCACTGAGCATCCTCATTTTAGAGACAGGCACCTAGAGAGAGCTGGAGAGCAAGAGGGGCAGTGGCAGCGTCTTTTGAATTAAACAGGCATAAACACAACTGTGTCCTAGTGACACTGAAATAAAACCCACAAGAGCAGAGCTCAAACAATTTGCTGTATTCTGGGAAGTTCTGGTTTGCTTGTAACTGTTTCAAACAATTTGTTCACAATTAGTCACCACAGTTAATTAACCTCAAATAAATGGGAGGATTCTTCATTTATTGCGGTTTTCAACACAAGATTAGCTGAAATCCTTTACCAGAAAGGCCAAACAAAGTCCACTGGTTTGGCAGATGGGTGGCTGGGGAGAAGCATGCTGTGCAGGAGTTGAGGACAGATGAACTCACGAGCTTTTCTGGCCTTCAGCTCTAGCAGCCAACCAGAGGTTGTACCTGACAATAGTTGACCAAGGAGCTGTTTTGCAGGCCTGCCACATTGGACGTGCCCAGCTGAGACAGGGGTTTTGGGGTCTCTTTGGGTTTTTTTGTTTGTTTTATTAAAAACCTCTTTCCAGGTACAATCAGACATTTCACATAAAACCCAGCAGACACAAAGGTGACATGGAAAGCTACAAGAAAGGCGACCCAGAAACTTGGGCAACAGTTTTGATACCTTCGGCACACATCACAAACCCACTTCTTTTGACTCAAGTTGACTAGAGAATGATGCTAAAGCCTGGAATCCCTCCTTCAAAGCACAGCTCCTGGCAAAGAAAGGGCATTGATAGTTTGGATGGCAAAGCTCTCCTTCTATTTCAGGAACAGATCTGACTCCTGCCACAGAAAATATATGGACTCAGTCAGAGATCAGTATGATCAGACAAAAGCCATTTATTACAAAGCCTTAACCCTTAAATACTATTTCTTACATGCACTTACAGTGATTTGGCATATTATGATTGGATACATGTCTTGAAGACCCTTTGCAACTAGCATATAATTGGTTAAGCACAGGTGTGGGAACTTGATCTTGAAAGCTTGCCAACAGTACACAGTTCTCATTACCTCAGTGAATTCCAGCTTCTTCTTATCTTGCTTGCTTAAGCTTCCTTGGGCCTCTCACAGCCTTGCTGTATCTTTCAGGATTATTCAGAGTTTATGTACCAATTATCCATTCTCCTGTGAGAACACTGTCTCCACAGACTCCAAATAATCTTCTAGTACGACTTGGGACCCTGTACTTTTACTGGCTGAAAGGTATACAAGCTGATTGAAGTCCCCATCCCAACATAAGAAGGTTTAAGATTCCTGCTGAATCCCCAGCTACCCAGCTCCTAGGGTTTCCAATGGGATGAGGGACTTTTATCTTCTTCCAGGAGCCATCTGTCCTACAGTGCAGGTAGTGACAATAAATCTGTGTATTGTGAAGTTACCCCCCCCCCCCACCAGTACTATTCCCAGCTGTAAACCATGAGGCCAATCCACCCCCACCAAATGTACAGGCACCCTCAAAGCTTTCCCTGTCACCCTGAGAATGGGATTGATGGGAAGCTGATCCAGCTTGCCTTACCAGGTCTCTCATTCAGGGTTGTGCTCTGTAATGCTCAGCACAGACTGAGGTTATGTTAACTGGCAATCTAGGCTACAATAAGACACAGGAGGTGTGGAAAAGCACAGCAAATGGGAGAAGAGACAACTGCAGTGTTTGCTTTGGGAATCCTAGACAGAACATTCTCTGGGAGTTTCCAGAGCTGTCCCAGGTTCCCTTGGTTTGTAAGTTTGATGCAGAAAATTAAGACTTCATAACTGCAGTGGCTGATATCCAGACACTCCCTTCCCAGCCTGTCATACATCAAGAAAAGCAGAATCTCTGGCACAGACGCACATGTGTGGGGAATGTGCCAATTTCTGCCCAGGTTTTAAGCCCAGGACACCACACTCATGGTTTTACACAACCTGTGGCAAAGCCTGCATGCATTTATATTCTCAGTCCTGTCAATATTATCTCATTGCCTCCTAAAGGAAGACCATGATCAGAAATCCCATGGACAAAGAAAACAGTCATTTCTTTGTTTCCAGGTATCCATGGTGCCAATGCTGTTCCTCTCAAGGTCCCCCAGACCTGACACTGAAGTCCCCTTGTCGTGGTTTAAACCCAGTCAGGTAATTCGTTCGCTCACTTCCCCCCCCTTTCTTGCCCTCCCCCTGCTCTCGGAGGGACGGAGAGGAGAATCAAAAGAATGCAACTCCCACGGTTTGAGATAAGAACAGTTTAGTAACTAAGGTATAACACAAATCACTACTGCTACCACCAATGACAATAATGATAAAGGAAATAACAAGGGAACAGAATACAACACCTCAGCACCAGCTGACCGATAACTCGCCCCCCAAGCCCGACCAAGCTCCGACCGATACCTCCTCCAACCCTGCAGTCTCCCAGCCCTTCCGGCTAACTCCCAGTTACATCCTGGGCATGACGTGCTGTGGTATGGAATAGCTCTTTGGTCAGTTTGGGTCAGGTGTCCTGTCTCTGCTTCCTCCCAGCTTCCCCTCCTCCCTGGCAGAGCATGAGGCTCACAAAGTCCTTGGCCAAACCAAAACATCTCTATCAGCTCTGTTCCCGAGCCGAAAGTCAAAACACTGCACTGCACCAGCTACCAAGGAGGAGAAACATGACTGCTACTGCTGAACCCAGGACATTATCCACCCCTTATTCCATACCATTCACGTCATGCTCAGATCCCACATTTTCAATATACCATCACTCTTATCTCGGTGCACTCTTATCTTAGTGCATGGACCAGTCCCTATAAAGCTGCTGCGTCCATCTGGTCCATGTCAGGCTCCATCTCTTGTAACAGTCTTCCAGAGCAGGAGAGACTGTGTGCAGTGTTCACACTCGTGAATAACCTGGGCAATAGTGTCCATTGTTAAGTCCACCCCTCGATCATGAGTCCATCTCTATGTTGCATCTCTGCTCTGATGGCCTGAAGTGCCATGGGCCCACCAGGCTTAAAATAATTCACTGTCCCCTTAAGCAGTTTCTGCAGCTTGTTGCTGGGGACTCCATACAGCTGCCTTCCATCTCCGACGCTTCCTGACTGGGTTTAAACCACGACAGCAGCTAAGGACAAAGCATCATGAATAGCTACTGACCTGGCACAAGAAGAGCACAGCAGGTCGTGGAACAAGAAGGTATCAAAGCAGAGCAAAGGATCCCCATGCCACACAGAGATGGGAAAGCACTCCTTGTAACAGCAGTGCTCCCTGCTTCCCTTCCAGGTCACCTAGTGCTGAAGGAAGGAGTTAGGAGGCAATTATTTTCCCAGGAGGCATTTGTTTATAACAAAGGAAATTGAGGACAGTCAGCTCAAACAGCTATGACCAACAACCTCTTCCTAACATTCACCAACACAATTTTACTTCCAAAGACTTTGGAGAAAAGTCAGTATGAGAAACTGTCGTGGTTTAAACCCAGTCAGGTAACTCGTTCGCTCACTTCCCCCCTGCCTTTCTTGCCCTCCCCCTGCTCCTGGAGGGACAGAGAGGAGAATCGAAAAGAATGCAACTCCCACGGGTTGAGATAAGAACAGTTTAGTAACTAAGGTATAACACAAATCACTACTGCTACCACCAATGATAATAATGATAAAGGAAATAACAAGGGAACAGAATACAACACCTCAGCACCAGCCGACCGATAACTTGCCCCCCTCAGCCCGACCAAGCACCGACCGATACCTCCTCCAACCCTGCAGTCTCCCAGCCCTTCCGGCTAACTCCCAGTTACATCCTGGGCATCACGTGCTGTGGTATGGAATAGCTCTTTGGTCAGTTTGGGTCAGGTGTCCTGTCTCTGCTTCCTCCTGGCTTCCCCTCCTCCCTGGCAGAGCATGAGGCTCACAAAGTCCTTGGCCAAACCAAAACATCCTTGTTATCAGCTCTGTTCCCGAGCTGAAAGTCAAAACACAGCACTGCACCAGCTACCAAGAAGGAGAAAAATGACTGCTACTGCTGAACCCAGGACAGAAACCCTACCCATTTGTCTGAGGGCAGATATTCTATGCCCATAAAAGATTCAAACCCTGCCCTGCAATCACAGCACTGACCAGGGGAAAGCTGCTAAGCATCTTCACTGTCCCATAGGACTAATAAAGCTTGAAAGGTTTTTAAAGAGTCCTTGTTAAATGCAGTGGCCATGAAACCATAAAGTGAGGAAGGAGACTGCTATTTTGTACAGTCTGCAGAGCCAGCCCAAAGCACACAACCTGTTTTGCACCCATCTGTTTGCAGAGTCCATGTAATTCTCTAGAAGGGGGTTTGTTTCCAAAACAAATGCTACAAACTCTTTTATGACTCTGGGAAGTAGAAAGCTGTCCTGGGTTCAGCAGTAGCAGTCATTTTTCTCCCTCTTAGTAGCTGGTGCAGTGCTGTGTTTTTGACTCTCAGCCTGAGAACAACGCTGATAACATCGATGCTTTTAGTTGGTGCTCAGTAATGTTTACTCTGACCAAGGACTTTCTGAGCCTCATGCTCTGCCAGGGAGGAGGGGAAGCTGAGAGGAAGCAGAGACAGGACACCTGACCCAGACTAGCCAAAGGGGTATTCCATACCACAGCATATCATGCCCAGTATATAAACTGGGGGGAGTTACCCAGAAGGCTAGATCGCTGCTCAGGTCGGGCTGGGTATCGGTTGGCAGGTGGTGAGTGGTTGTATTCTCTTCCCTTGCTATTTCCCTTATCATTATTATTATTGGTGGTAGCAGTAGTGGTTTTGTGTTATACCTTAGTTACTGGACTGTTCTTATCTCAACCCATGGGAGTTGCATTCTTTTGATTCTCCTCCCCATTCCTCTGGGAGTGGAGGGGAGGAAGAAGGGGGGGTGTGAGCGAGCGGCTCGTGGTTCTTAGTTACCAGCTGGGCTTAAACTATGACAAAAGCAAAATTCAGCTCCCGATGTAAACTGCAAAACAGTGCTGGTGAGGCTCTCTAGTGCATGCATGTGAGTGGGAAAGAGAGCCCTTACAGCTTTACAAAGGGTTATTGCAAACAGTAGGGAGGGAGAAGGGATTTTGCACATTAGGAAAAATACTGTGATGGTGCTTGTCCTTAAAGTGAACGTTGCATAACAAAAGGCCTTGGGCTGCATTGTCTGTTTAGCACTTTTCTCATGCAAACCATGCAGTGTACAGTGAGACCGAGTCCCTGGTTAGCAGGGGGTACATGGCAGGAACTGTTCCTGGCTGCAGCACAGGTCAGCATACTGGGTGCTGTACAAACCACTGCTTAGCCACCTTCATGTTTTTCTGGCCTAAGTGACTTTGTTGTTCATCATCCAGAGCTTACAGCAAATTTAAGGATGTTCCCACATAGCAGTCTCCAGAGTTAGAGACATGGTATATACCAGCTGCTTCCTCAGCCAGCTTGCAATGGGAAATGTGCAGGTCACAAATGAAGAGGCAGGCATGCTGCATACCAGCCAGAGTGTAAGGAAACAGCACAACCACGCTGGAAAATGACTTGGTGCTCTCCCAAGGAAGTTTAATAATCCCATCTTTCATGTGCTTATGCCTCTGCTGGTTTTATATAGAGCTTCCCTGGGCAAGCTGTAGAAGCAGGGATGCAGCTCCAGATGAGTCAGGAAGGTTAGAGTAGTGGAAGGGGGGGGTAGGGGAAGACAAGCCACTGAATTTCCAGGGGCTTTGCATTATGAAAGTCATGAGCTGCAATCAGCAAGCCTTTGCGGGTTTGCTTTAACCCCATCCTTGCTGTCAAACAAGCATCTCAACCGATCTCATGACAGCATACATATAACTGGTGTCGTGGTTTAAACCCAGTCAGGTAACTTGTTCACACACTCCCAGTGAGTGGTGCCGAGCTGACAACAATCGAGGTCCGTGTCCGTCTCCCCCCCCCCCCCGCACCAGGGCTCTCCCCTTCCCCGCTCCCGGAGGAACGGGGAGGAGGATCGAGAGAGTGCAACTCCCA
>NW_026643014.1:0-1389 GCF_028554395.1 Pezoporus wallicus | reverse complement strand
AATAGAATCCGTCCAGAGCCTGCTCCCTGCTGGCAGCAACACAGCACAGAATGAACAGTGGCATCTGCTCACACGGCAGAAGGAGCAGCAGGGAAAGCTAGTGCTCTGCTTCTTCAGCACACAAGCAGCTTTGCAACGGGGTCACCATCATTGCAGTCTCTCCTCGGTTTCATACCTAAAAGTCCATTTGAATCCAAATTCTCAGGTGGTGTCTCTCAGCTGCCCAGCAGCACAGTTAGTACAGCACGAACGTTTGGCCTCTGCTCCCACAGCAGAAGAGCCAGGATTGAAAGCTGGTGCTGGACCTGTTCAGCACACAATCCCTTTTACATTGGTGCCTCCATCGTTGCTTTCACTGCTCACTTTCATACAGGAAAAGCATTTGAATGGAATCAGTCCAGAGGCTGCTCTCTGCTGCGCAGCAACACAGTCAGCACAGAATGAACAGTGGCATCTGCTCACACGGCAGAAGGAGCAGCAGGGAAAGCTAGTGCTCTGCTTCTTCAGCACACAAGCAGCTTTGCAACGGGGTCACCATCATTGCAGTCTCTCCTCGGTTTCATACCTAAAAGTCCATTTGAATCCAAATTCTCAGGTGGTGTCTCTCAGCTGCCCAGCAGCACAGTGAGTACAGCACGAACGTTTGGCCTCTGCTCCCACAGCAGAAGAGCCAGGATTGAAAGCTGGTGCTGGACCTGTTCAGCACACAATCCCCTTTACATTGGTGCCTCCATCGTTGCTTTCACTGCTCACTCATACAGGAAAAGCATTTGAATGGAATCAGTCCAGAGCCTGCTCTCTGCTGCGCAGCAACACAGTCAGCACAGAATGAACAGTGGCATCTGCTCACACGGCAGAAGGAGCAGCAGGGAAAGCTAGTGCTCTGCTTCTTCAGCACACAAGCAGCTTTGCAACGGGGTCACCATCATTGCAGTCTCTCCTCGGTTTCATACCTAAAAGTCCATTTGAATCCAAATTCTCAGGTGGTGTCTCTCAGCTGCCCAGCAGCACAGTTAGTACAGCACGAACGTTTGGCCTCTGCTCCCACAGCAGAAGAGCCAGGATTGAAAGCTGGTGCTGGACCTGTTCAGCACACAATCCCTTTTACATTGGTGCATTCATCGTTGCTTTCACTGCTCACTTTCATACAGGAAAAGCATTTGAATGGAATCAGTCCAGAGGCTGCTCTCTGCTGCGCAGCAACACAGTCAGCACAGAATGAACAGTAGCATCTGAATGGAATCAGTCCAGAGGCTGCTCTCTGCTGCGCAGCACACAGTCAGCACAGAATGAACAGTGCATCTGCTCACACGGCAGAAGGAGCAGCAGGGAAAGCTAGTGCTCTGCTTCTTCAGCACACAAGCAGCTTTGCAAAGGGGTCACCATCAT
>NW_026643013.1:0-1425 GCF_028554395.1 Pezoporus wallicus | reverse complement strand
CCGCCGCCATGCCGGGATCGCTGAAGGAGGAGACGGCGCTGCTGCTGGTCCCCCACCTGCAGCAGGTCCATGACGACCCTGCCGTGGGCGCTCAGGGCCCTGCCCTCCCTGCGCCCCAGCTGCCGGGACTGGAACGAGGCCTCGCGCAGCTCCGAGCGCCGGCCCCGGATGCGGCCCAGGAACGGGAACGACTCCACCTGGGGGGCGGCGGCGATGGGGATCTATGGGGTCTATGGGGTCTATGGGGATCTATGGGGTCTATGGGGTCTATGGGGTCTATGGGATCTATGGGGTCTATGGGGTCTATGGGGTATGGGGGGTATAGGGGATATAGGGAGCTATGGGGTCTATGGGGTCTATGGGGTCTATGGGGATCTATGGGCTCTATGGGGTCTATGGGGTCTATGGGGTCTATGGGGTCTATGGGGATCTATGGGGTCTATGGGGATCTATGGGGCGCTATGGGGTCTATGGGGTCTATGGGGTCTATGGGATCTATGGGGTCTATGGGATCTATGGGGTCTATGGGGGTCTATGGGGTCTATGGGGTCTATGGGGTCTATGGGGTCTATGGGGTCTATGGGATCTATGGGGTTCTATGGGATCTATGGGGTTCTATGGGCGCTATGGGGCTCTATGGGGCGCTATGGGATCTATGGGATCTATGGGGTCTATGGGATCTATGGGGCGCTATGGGGTCTATGGGATCTATGGGGTCTATGGGATCTATGGGATCTATGGGGCGCTATGGGATCTATGGGGCGCTATGGGATCTATGGGATCTATGGGATCTATGGGATCTATGGGGCGCTATGGGGCGCTATGGGATCTATGGGGTCTATGGGGTCTATGGGATCTATGGGGTCTATGGGATCTATGGGGCGCTATGGGGCGCTATGGGATCTATGGGGTCTATGGGATCTATGGGGTGCTATGGGCTCTATGGGCTCTATGGGATCTATGGGGCGCTATGGGGCGCTATGGGATCTATGGGGCGCTATGGGGTTCTATGGGGCTCTATAGGATCTATGGTGGGCACTATGGGGTTCTACAAGGATCTATGGAGTTCTATGAGACTCTATGGGATCTATGGGATCTATGGGGCTTTATGGGGCTCTATGGGGCTCTATGGGCGCTATGGGGCTCGATGGGGCTCGATGGGGCTCAATGGGATCTATGGGATCTATGGGCACTATGGGGCTCTATGGCCGCTATGGGGTTCTATGGGGCTCGATGGGGCTCTGCGGGGCGGGGCTATGGGGCTCTATGGGCATCTATGGGGGGCTCTATGGGCACTATGGGGCTCTGCGGGGCTCGATGGGGGGACCTATGGGCTCTATGGGGATCTATGGGGCCTTCCATGGGCTCGATGGGGCTCAATGGGACTATGGGGCTCTGCGGGGATCTATGGGGCTCTATGGGATC
>NW_026643012.1:0-1391 GCF_028554395.1 Pezoporus wallicus | reverse complement strand
CTCACAGCACCCCACAACAGCCCGGAGAGCCCCACAACTGCCCCCAGTGCCCCACAACTGCCCCCAGCACCCTCCAATTGCCTCACAGCACCCCACAACAGCCCGGAGAGCCCCACAACTGCCCCCAGTGCCCCACAACTGCCCCCAGCACCCTCCAATTGCCTCACAGCACCCCACAACTGCCCCCAGTGACCCCCAACTGCACCGGGACCCCCAACTACACCCAGCACCAACCCAATAGCCCGCAGCGCCCAATACCTGCCTCCAGCGCCCCACAAGTGCCCCCAGTGCCCTAGAACTGCCCCACAGCGCCCTATAACTACCCTCAGCACCACCTAACAGCCCCCAGCACCCCACAACTGCCCCCCAAGTGCCCTCCAATTGCCTCACAACTGCCTCCAGTGACCCCCAACTGCACCGTGACCCCCAACTGCTGCCAGTGCCCCACACACAACTGCCCCCCAGCGCCCCCCAATTGCCTCACAGCACCCCACAACTGCCCCCAGTGACCCCCAACTGCCCCCACAGCGCCCTGTAACTCCCCCCAGCCCCCCTCCAACTGCCCCCAGTACCCCACAACTGTCCCACAGTGCCCTCCACTTGACCCACAACTGCCTCACAGCGCCCCACAACTGCCCCCAGTGACCCCCAGCACCTCCAATTGCCCCACAATTGCATCATAGCGCCCCATAAGTACCCCCAGTGCCCCCTAAGCACCCCCAGTGACCCCCAGCATCCCCCAATTGCCCCACAATTGCCTCACAGCGCCCCATAAGTGCCCCCAGCACCCCATAAGTACCCCCAGTGACCCCCAACACCCCTCAATTACCCCACAATTGCCTCATAGCGCCCCACAAGCACCCCCAGCACCCCCCAACACCCCCTTATTGCCCCCCAATTGCCTCACAGCGCCCCATAAGTACCCCCAGTGTCCCATAAGTACCCCCATCACCCCCCAACACCCCTCAATTACCTCACAATTGCCTCACAGCGCCCCATAAGTACTGCCAGTGACCCCCAACACCCTGCAGCGCCCCACACCTACCCCCAACACCCCCCAATTGCCCCACAGCGCCTTGTAAGTGCCCCCAGTGACCCATAAGTACCCCCAGCACCCCGTAAGTGCCCTCAGTGACCCCCAACACCCATCAATTATCCCCCAATTGCCTCATAGCGCCCCATAAGTACCCCCAGTGCCCCATAAGTACCCCCAGCACCCCCCAACACCCCTCAATTACCCCCCAATTGCCTCACAGCGCCCCACAAGTACCCCCAGTGCCCCATAAGTACCCCCAGTGACACCCAACACCACTCAATTACCCCCCAATTGCCTCACAGCGCCCCACAAGTACCCCCAGTGCCCCATAAGTACCCCCAGTGACCCCCAACAC
>NW_026643011.1:0-14255 GCF_028554395.1 Pezoporus wallicus | reverse complement strand
TTTTGTTTATTTCGATGGTTTTCTTACTTTTGCTGGAGTTTTTGTTGGGTTTGGTTTTTAATTTTTTCCATGTTCCTTTTTTGTTCCTGTATTTTTTCCCACATTTTTTTGTCCAACATTTTTTAACCTCTCCCCGGGTTTTTTCCCCTCCCCCCCCCACTACCATTTTTTTCTCTCCACCGGTTGGTGGTGGTAGGGAGGGGTGTGTGTGTCTTTTTTTCCAGTTTCTCCTCCTGCCTTTTTCTCCTCCCCTCCACACTTCACCTCCCCCCCCCCGCCATTTCCCACCCCACGGGGTGGGGTTTTTTGGTTGCTTTTTTTTGTTCTTGGGGTTTTCCCCCTTCCCCTTCCTTTTCTTTTGCTGGGTTTCCCCCGGGTGAGTGCTTTTTGTTTGTTTTGTTTTGTTTTTTTTTGGTGGGTGGTGTGTTTTTTGTTGGGTTTCTGGGATTGTTAAGTTTGGGGTTTTTTTTTCTGGTTTTTCTTCCCCCCAAAGATTTTTTGCGGTTTCTTTTTTCTTTATTCCTTTTATCCATTTATTTAATTACTATTATTTCATTTATATTTTGCGGGATTTTATCTATGTTTTTTATCCATGCATTTTATCCACTTTTTCTCCCCCCTTCCCCCTCGCACATTTTACCCCCTTCTGGTTGGTGCGTTTTTTCCACACAGACCGTGCCCCTTCCCCCCCCGTTTTCTCCCCTGTCCCTTCTGCCCCCCAAATCTCCCCCTCTCCACGTTTGAGTTTTCCAACCCCCCCACTTTTCTCCCCTGTTCCTTCTTCCCCCAAAACCTTTCGTAACTGGTTAGGGGCATTTTGCCCCCCCCCCCCCCCGTTTTTGTTTTTTGCTCTGTGTGTGTGTACGCATGATTTTGGTTTTCAGGCTTGTGGAAACAGAGAAGAAAAAGTGCTTGGTTTTTTTTTTGTGCAGGTGGGGTTGCTATCCCTCCCCCCACACTCCTTTTTTTTTTTTTTTTTTTTTGCTGGGTTTTTCCCCCACAAGTTCTTTTGGGTTGGTTTTCCCCCTTTTCTGTTTTTTATTGGGTTGTTTCGGTCGGTTTTTTTCTTCCTGTATTCTTTTTTTCCCCACTTCACACCCACCCTCTCCCCCCTCCCCCCCCAGCAGGAGCGCACAGGTCCTGGCACCACCTGCCCACAGGGGCACCACCACCTCCGGACGTTTCTCTCCTCTCAAATGGGCTCCCCCTGCCCAGGGCAGAATTCCTTTCCTTCACAGCAGCTCACATGGGGCTGTGGTTTAGTTCTGACCAAAACAGCTCAACACAGCCATACAGCTTTTGCTGAACAGCATTTGCACAGCACTGAGGCCTCAACAGGGAATGCTGCAGGGTGTACAGCAGGCTGGGAGGGGGCACCCCCAGGCAGGTGACCCAAACTACCTGAACAGGGATCATGCTCCGCAAGGAGAGAAAAGGAAGGGTTTAGGAGGATTATTCATCTTCTGCTCAGAGACTGGCATCAGCCTACCCACAGGAGGTGGCAGTGGTTGCCTCTGCCTCACTTGTGATATTTTCTTCAGTTCTTCCACTTCTCAGACCATTTTTTCTTTTTAATCTTGACACGCTCCTCCACACACACACTCTTCCTTGCTTTATTCCTCCATCCCCCATCACAGGAGCGAGTGGAATCGAGGGAGCAGCTGTGGGGTGCTTCGCTGCCCACCAAGGGCAAAGTCACATCCCCTCAGGTGCACAGTCTAGCTCTGAAGCTGCTCCTGCTTTGAGCACAGAAACTTCTCCCAGTCTAACCCATCCTACTGGGCAAGGCACAAGCCTTTTTTATTCCAAACCTGCCTCGTCGAAATAGCTCCCAGTTTGCTAACAGCGAGTGCCACAGGGAGAAAACCAGCCGGTCCGGGCCCCCAACAGCCACAGCCCAGGAGGTGGATTTGTGTGCGAGATTAACACCCCAGGTAACTCCACCCGGCTAGAACTCCGTGCTATCCTGGGGGAAGCACAACAGCACATTGCTTTCTAGCAGTTGTGTCACCTCACTGAAGTCTCACACAGGCAGAAGGAGAGAGTCAGCGTAGCTTAATCACAAGGAGAGAAATAAAGGGTAACGGGAGCAAGGACACCACCGGCAGCTGTGCACACCGAGCAGCGTCCCTCAGGGAAAGGCAAACGCTTCCAAGCCCCTGCACCGCACCTCCAGGGCCCTCTGCGGCACACACAGGCTCGGCTTTGCAGCGAGGTGCTTTGTTCGGGCTGTTTTTAAGCTCTCTTCAGGCCGCCCGCGCCCTGCGCTCGCTTCCCAATGGCGGCGCGGCTCCGGCAGCCCCGCTACGCGCGCAGGCGCCAGTCAGCGTTGCCCCGGCAACCCCGGTCCGCCAGCAACAGGGCCCCGTCGCGGCCAATGGCAGGTGTCCCTCGGCAAGGCGGCGGGAAACGTGCCCCGAGGGCGCGGCGTGGACGGGGCTCTGTGGAGCACGGACGGGCTCGGGTGTTTACACTGAGGCGCTGCAACACGTCCCGTGCTGGCAGGGGGGGCACCGGGCTCACCCCGCTGAACGGGCAGCACAAGCCTGGGGGGAATGGCTTTAACCTGCCAGAGGGGAGATGGAGCTTTAAGGTCTCTTCCAACCCAAACCATTCTGTGATTCCACAAGGTGCCCGAGTAACTTTCCCACACCAGTCAACAACAACATGGGGCTCTACCACAAGGTAACAACCACAGCAAAGACCATATCTTTCTGCAGGCTGAGCTGCTACTGCTCTTCCTTCCAAAAGGAAACATACACTGCTGCCCTTTCCACACCTAACTCCTGTAAGAGCTGGTCCTGGCTGAGAACAAGAACCCTGTCTTTCCCCACCCGAGGTGTTCTAGGCTGGAGCCTGCCCTGATTTAAACAGCATCACCTGGACACTGAACTGGGATCAGCTGATGGATGGAGCGGGTCCTCAGAGGTGCTGGTGGGAACACAGCCAGCCTCAGGTGCAAGTGACCAAGGGGACATGGTAGGAGAACCTTGCTGGAAGGGGTAGAAGGACTCGGAAGAGTTCAGCATCGAGTTTGGGGGTTCCCAAGGAGTCGGTTGTGTAATTGGGGCTCACCTAATGGCCCAGCAGCCTTGCAAAGCATGTCAGGGCTTCACAAGTTGTTCTGGATCAGAAGGGAGAGGGAGGGATGTGAAGGGAAGTCACCCCTTCCCCAGTGCCTTTCTTGTCCTTCACATTAACAATATATTTACTCAGAGTACCAGGAATTCTCCACAGACCCAGATCTTCCCTGGTTCATTATGTGAGATGTGGAAAAACTTCACTCCTCTGCAGTTTGTTACTGATGTTTACCTAAAGATACAGCCTCTGCGAGGGAAGAATGGTCAACAAAAGGATGTCCATCAGTACTCAGTTGTGACTGATTACATGGACTTAAAAATGGACTTCAATATTCACACAGTAGTTGTGTTGTTTTTTTTTTTTTTTAATGGTAGAGGTCTGCAGTGTTGGTGTTACTGCAAATGCAGGGAAAAGTCAACTTGAAAGCGGGCACCTAAAAGTACTGTATTTGTAATGCTGTACTGCCTCAGGAAAGGCGTCTCATTAGGACACAGAACATTGTTGCAGTGAGTAAGCATTTCTGTGGATTCTGATAGACATAGTTTCCCACAGACTTAAATTGCCATGGCAAGTTGCACATTTCGGAGAGGCAAATAAATACTCTGTGTGCTTAGTTAGCAGTTTTCTAAGCAGTCAAGTTGTGGTTGCTGTCAGGTATCGTTTTCTGCTGTGGGCTCCTCTTCAACTTGACAGCAAGTGTAAAAGTTGTTCTTCGGAGAAAATCACCTTTCCACTGAGAATGACTCTTTTTTGGTATGCTCTCTATTATTGGCTTCCAGTGTTGTGCTGCTTCAGTGTTCAGGTTCTGTGCAAGGTGACTTGACGCATGGAGCGCCCCCTTCCTTCTCTCAGTTTTAGTAATAAAAGGTCTACAGACGTAATGATTTGTTTGTGCTTTTGTGCATTTGCTGAAGTAATTTTTCCTTCACTATGACTCCCCTTCTCCAATTGTGCTTTCTTTTTTTCAACTATTGCAGTTAAGGCTGAAGTAAGGAGCCGCGCTGTTAAAAGCATCCAGTGGTTACCAAGGGAACCGATACTTCTGACCATCCCGTCCAGTCCGTCCAGTCTATTTTCTACAATTTTCAGGGTCCTTAAGATTTAAGAGGATTCTCAGTTAAGTGCAGCAGCTCTGAAATGGAACAGAATTGTTATGGATGGTTCAGTGAAGGTCTCTGCTCAATGAAAGCAAAAAGGGGAACATGGCGCTAAGGTATAGGAGGGATGAGACTAACATTGATAGCATTTATAATGCACAATAATACTGTTCTTGAAACGTTATGCAACAAAAAGCGGTTAAGTCCAGCTCTGGTGTCACCAACGTAAGAAGGACATGGAACTGTTGGAGTATGTTCAGAGGAGGCCACGAGGATGATCAGGGGCCTGGAGCACCTCCTGTATGAGGACAGGCTGAGAAAGCTGGGGCAGTTCAGCCTGGAGAAGGGAAGCTGCGTGGGGACCTCATAGCAGCCTTCCAGTATCTGAAGGGGGCCTATAAGGATGCTGGGGAGGGACTCTCCATTAGGGACTGTAGTGATAGGACAAGGAGTAATGGGTTTAAACTTAAACAGGGGACGTTCTGGTTAGGTATAAGGAAGAAGTTCTTTCCTTTGAGGGTGGTGAAACACTGGCACAGGGTGCCCGAAGAAGTAGTAAATGCTCCAACACTGGCAGTGTTCAAGGCCAGGTTGGACAGAGCCTTGGGTGACGTGGTCAAGTGTGAGGCATCGCTGCTCACGGCAGGGGGTTGGAACTGGGTGATCTTAAGACCCTTTCCAACCCTAACTATTCTATGATTCTATACTGGAGGTATAATACCGGTCCAGAGGGCACCCAGTGTAGAACATGCCCAGCTATTTCTTCATACATTTGGTTTAAGAGCAGGGTCTGGAGATTTGCACTTGGGGACCTTGTTTATGGAGCATCTGAGAGTGCTGCCTGTGAGGCTGTACGCAGATGGAGGTTTACATAGCTAAGAAAGGGTTGATTGCCATGTTGGTGTCACTGTTGCGGAGGGCCCCATGTATAGCTGATGCTCAGCATCAGCTTTCTGTCCTGGCACCTTAGTCTTAGCATTGGGATCTGGACATTTGCACTTAGGGAGCTGGTATCTTGGTCACCAGAGAATGCTGTCCTGTGAGGCTTTACACAGATGGATTTTTAGGTGGATAAGCAATCGAGGACATCCATGTTGGTGGTACTATTCCCGGGGGGCACAATGTGTGGGATATGCTCAGCTCCTTGTTTCTGTCCTAACACATCAGGCTTAGGAAAAGGGTCTGGACATTCGCACTTAGTGACCTGATTTATTGTGTGTCTAAGAGCACTGCCCTATGTGGTGGTACAGAGATGGAGGTTTACATGGCTAAGCAAGGGTGGATTTGCCATGTTGGTGTCACTTGCGGAGGGCACCCTGTATAGCTGTTGCCCAGCACCAGCTTTCTCTCTTGGCACTTTTGGCTCAGTATCAGGATCTGGACGTTCGCAGTCCAGTGAAGTCTGTGCTTTGTCTTTGTGTGCTTGACAAGCAGAGCATCTGTATTTAGGTAACATAGGCCTATGATATACATGGAGGCATCCAATCGGATACATTTGAAATTCCTGCCTTGTTATGGAGAAGATCAAAGCACAGTGGTAAATGAAGCCTGCATGAATCCATGATTAGCAGGGAAAACAGCAGTGCTGGTGATCCTTCAGCTCCATGATGCCTGTGCCCCTGCTTACATGGCTCTGCCTGGGTTCTGCTCAGGAGATCCTGTGTTTGGCGAGATAAAGAAAATAAGCTTACTCTTTGCATTTCACCTGTGGTTCTGTGGCTGTCCCTGCACTCTGCCCGTGCCAACTTACGTCATCATTACAACTACCCTGACTGCCACCTTGTACACACTCTGCTCTATTAAGAACATGTCAGTGAAAGAAATTATCCTCTTCTTTTTTCGCCTTAGTCATATTTTTCCTTTTGCATTTCTTTTTCTGATGTCCAGTTGTTTACTTAAAGAAAATTCTTTACTCTCTTCACAGGAGAATGCTGTGCTGACTTACCCTGCTGCCTGTAGAAGGGTTCAGGCTCTATTAGGTTTTGGGCTGTGCTTAGCAATAGAACTCAGAATGGAAAACCAGCTTCCCAGTATAGCGACAGTCTGGGGAAGAATGAGCAGTTGGAGAAATCCCACATGATTTCTGAAAGTGGGAAAGAAGTTCTATGTCTTTCTGAAAACAAGCTGTAGTGTTTCTAGACAAAAAAATCTCCTTGAAGTTAATAACAAAGACAAAACCCAAACCGTGTCTTATCTAGGAACTCCTTTGTGTCTTGTTAAACATTCTTTGTATTTTGGAGGTTCTTTTTGGCATGTGTTTCTCTGGTAGTAACTGACTTCTGTTGCCAGAGGAAGATAATATAAAATCTAAACACCATTTTTGTGGTCTACCATGAAGTCTCCATCTGCTAAAATCTTCTAAAGGAAGAACAGTCGCATACGAGTTTGTAAAACTTTAATCTATGGCACTAACACACAATTGTCTTATTCTTTTATAGCTGGTTCCTGGAGGAGAAGGACCTGAAGTATAAATCGATACAGTTGTCATCTATGAAGACATATGTATATATATATATATGTATAGAATATAATATAAATAGAGCTTTTGGGGTATGGGTGTGTTTGTTGGTTGTTTATTTTGTTTACGTGCTCTTGCAGTTGATATTTGATAACAGACAGGGATTTCCTCTTCAGGAAAGGTGCGCTGCTAGTGATGATGCTGACTTTGTCAGTTGAAGTCATTACATTCTTGTAAAGATGCACTAATCTGTCCTGAATGAAAGGCTTTCTTTTAGTTACTGTGTTTTGTTATGTAAGTGCACAAGTTAGTTTTTATAACTGGTTGATGGGGTGGAAAGTCGGTCTTTAGTTTTTCTGCATCTGTTGCATTTGTTGATGACCCAAGTCTATATAAAAGACAAGTCGTGAGCCAAGACATTGCTGTTCTTTGAAGTACAGGCAGATACTAAGCTGGATCATTTGATTAAACACTGCTTGAGGTTGTGTCACCAGGAACTGGTACAGTGCTGGAGAATGCTGAAAAGCTCTTCAAAGTGGATGCATCTGTTTGATACTCAGCAGCCTTTCGCTCTACTGGCCTTGAGGTTCAGCTCTCTTGGACGTCTTTTGCTTGGTAGATACGCTTTCTTGTAGTAAAGACACTGTAATAGTATTTGGCTAGCGAGGAGAGACAGAGCAGACCTGGCTCGTGTTTGGGGGGAGTAAAGAAAAAGGCTGGTGGTACTTCTCATCCACGTCAGTGGTGACTGCTTTCACCACTAAGAGGCGCTGTGTATCCTTAATTAAACTGGGAGCTGCTGTGTGTATGTTTAATTAAATTGGGAGCTGCCCCTGCCTGCTTGTGAAGTTCAGAGGAGTCATTTTAGAATAAACATTCTTTTGGCTGCATCTGTTCTCCTGGGATATAAAAACTTGACAGATGTTTGGAGCAACTGCTACGTTAAGAGAATGTCTGTGAAGTAAGGAATTGCCATTTCTATTTTGTCATGATGGGCAAAAAAATAACCGATTCTGAATCTTGTCCACTGCAGCTTAGGCTTTCAGAATGCAGAATTCAACTGATCTCAATGTGTAAATGTCTTTGGAGAAGGAATCACAGGTGCCTGCTCTTACCGTAGCCAAGGAGCGCACAGGCTCACAGAGACCGGACATGCTTTGCCTTCCTGCCCCCGGAAGAGGAGTTGAAGAAGGGGGCTCAGGAGCAAGAGACTGCAAGGAAGATCGTTTTGCCTTGCTTTATCTGTCAGAAAATCTTCCTTCTGCTAGCTGGGTCTTGCCTTGAAATGCATTGAAAACTTCTTACTTTAGCCTGTGAAAAGGGCAAGAGACTCCCTCCTCTCTCCCAGGGAATGTGGTATTTGGACTTGCTTGTTCTGAATATCTGCAATTGTCATGTTCAGACTGCATGGTGACAAGCTATGCCATTGACTCCCTGGATGGATTTTCATTTCTGCCCCCGTTTCCTTCTCCAGCTTCTTTTTTTTATTATTATTTTTTTTTAAATACAATTAAAGAAATACTCTTTTTCTTTGAACTTGCATTTGGTTGGAATGTCATCAGTTGGTTTGGGCTCCAAATGCTTTATTTCCTAGCAATAAGCTGAGTCTTTTTGTCAGAACACTTGACGTGTTCTAGCCAACGTAATACTATGTGTTGTGTTGTTTTTCTGTTACCAGTAAGATTCTGTACATGTTCCAGTGTGTGCGCTTGATTTCTGCTTCACTCAGGATTTTGAAAACGGTCTTAAACTGAAGAGAGGTTTCATGCTTGGGTGAGGAAAAGGGCAGATCTTCACTCTTAAATGATGCAGATGGTAGTTTAAACCCCTTGGCTGTATGTCCTGTGTGCAGTGGATGTACCCAGAAGTTTTCTTTTCTAGCTACCTTTTAGATGTTAAAACATTCTTGTTTCTCTTCAGCATGTCCCTTTCCATCTTGAGCAGCTGGTTTTCAGTTTATACTTTGAAGTCAGACTTTTGTAGATCATTGGGCACCCACTTGGGACTTCCTGTAGGCACTCACTGGGTTATACTATACCCTTCTTGAAAGGCAGTATGTCAGCTGGAGAGCTCAAGAGCAAACCATGCAAATATAATGGTGCAAAAGAAGATGTGTGGATGTATTAACTCAAGTGTGACGTGGTGAGGAATCACTGTACCTTTTAATTAGTGAGAAACGGTACATAAAAGCTAGGTGACGGAAATGGGACATGAGGCTGGCATGCTGGTCTTCAAGCTAGCAGTGCAGATCTGTGGGCTTCAGTTGACTAAAGACAGAACTGCTGCTGGATCTTAGTGACACACCGTAAGTGATTTGGAGAAAGGTTTTCAAAGTCAGAAATCAGTCAGGTTTCCAATTTCAAACTGCCTGTGGAATCATATTGTCCTTCCCTTGCTTGGGTGACTTCGAGTTGCAGATTGTCTAGCAGTTTTTATTTCAATGATCTCAGAGTAATAGGCATAATCCAAGTC
This sequence comes from Pezoporus wallicus, assembly GCF_028554395.1. Taxonomy (NCBI): domain Eukaryota; kingdom Metazoa; phylum Chordata; class Aves; order Psittaciformes; family Psittacidae; genus Pezoporus; species Pezoporus wallicus. The sequence continues at coordinate 5,147 of NW_026643011.1, read as the reverse complement.
ATGCAAAATGTCAGTATTTGAAACAGAGCCATGATAAATTATGAATGACTTACAACTGTCATTTACCAGGCCTTCCATGTTGCCTTTGGTGCTGTTTCCTTAGACTTCGAGCTGTAGTATCTGATTTTTGTTTCAGGGTGTGTTATGAAGCTGCTGGTGGCACAGCCTTAGCCCTTTGGCTAGAAAGAGTAGTAGATAATATGTGGATTATGAGTGACAGTCAAACAACAGTCTTTTCAGATCAATAGGGAAGGAAGCTGCACCAGTTGGTCTGGGTTCCCTGATACCAAAGGTCTTCTCTATCGATCCTTTGGTATTTTCCTCCTTGTTCAGAATCAGTTGATGACCAGAGCAAACTGTCTCATCTTTGCAAACTGCTTGTACCGATGGAAAAGAGATTTATTGACTTCCCCATGTGATCAGTAGACATTGAGAAATTGTGCCTTGCTTGCCTCCAAGTCAGAGATAGGAATTGGATAGGAATGCGTAACTGGAAAATAAAATAGAGTTGGAACCCTTGAGACAGAACAATGTTGATGGAATCATCTAGTATCATTAATCAAGACATAGTAACTTTTTTATCAGCTAACAAACAGATACTGTACTAAAATAAGGTTTGTTCCAGGTAATTCTAGTTGGTCTCTCAAAGCAATGGATCCGCTTAGAAAATGTGGACGTGAATATTAAAGCAATAAGGGATGTTTTTCTTCTCCATTTCAAAATCGGTACAGCAGAGCCTATATAGTTTTCAAATTGGTAGCAGCTTCTTCACTTACTTGCTAGCATACTACAAGAAATCTGGGGAGGGGCTTTGGACAAGGGCCTGCAGGGACAGGACAAGGGGAATGGCTTTAACCTGACAGAGAGGAGACTGAGATGAGCTCTTAGGCAGAAGTTCTTCCCTGTGAGGGTGCTGAGGCACTGGCACAGGGTGCCCAGAGAAGCTGTGGCTGCCCAATCCCTGGCAGTGCTCAAGGCCAGCTTGGATGGGGCTTGGAGCAAGCTGCTCTAGTGGAAGGTGTTCCCTGCCTGTGCAGGCGGTTGGGGCTGGATGAGCTTCAAGGTCCCTTCCAACCCAAACCCGCCTGGGATTCTGTGATTCTATACTTTCTCCTTCTGTATGGCTCTTGAAAGAAACTTGGTTGTACTTGTTCATTTGTTGGGATAAAAATGGGATGTTGACCAAGTGCAGTTATAGCAAACACTTAATTTGCTTAAGCAATTTAGAATGTTCCTGTGTTGATACTCATTAGAAAAAAATCAAAACTTGAAAAATAATTTCAAGGATAAAGATATAAGATTGTTTTCAGGAGAAAAATAAAAGATTAATAAATGGAACGCTGTTTTAGAGAAAGTAATTTTCATAGCACTTTGTGAGCTAAAACGGCTGTCAGTAAGCACAAAAGCACAAAAGATACTTGGTCTCTTTGTGATTCTTTTTGAGGCCTTCTAAATGAAAAGTTTGTGTGAGCCCTAGTTATCTCTGTGTTAGAAAGCTGATCTGCCTTGCAAGCTGAGATTGCTCTGAAACGGAACAGGGTATGACAGACGTGGTCTTGTGGTTTTGGTTACTATCTCATGTACTGTCTCACAGCCAAATCTTTTTGTGATTTAAAAGCTTCGTTTAACTACATACAGGATGAATGTACCTCATGAATAGTTTTACATTCTTATGCACATTGCCAATGTTTTACTACTGAGGGAAATCCTAGAAATTATAAACAACTCAGTAATTCATCAGAAGCTCAAATAGAAATGTATCTCAGATAACTGAGAGGACCACCCCAACTTTGTCAAGAAAAACCTCTGCAACACTTCAGTGACAGAACAGTTGAGTGCTTTTATAAATTCAACACCAGCTTAGTGGTGAGTGTGTTTTTCTGTCTGCTTTTGCTCTTGAATGTACTTTGGTTGGGTTGGGTTTCTTTTGGAAAGCCTTGTCAGGATGGGCAGAGGAGGCTGGAAGCCAGCCTGCCGTGTGGGTTTGCCTCCGTTCACCCTCCCCAAACACAGCATCAGCAATCTGCACTGCACAGGCTGTGTTTGCACGAGGAGTCAGTTGACATACAGGGGATGATGGATGTGAGCTTTGGCCAACTGCGATTGGTGCCTGCAAAGCCGCACCCAGCATCACGAAAAAGGAGCAGTTCTGAGGCTTTAGGTGAGGAATTTCCAGCAGTAGTTGGGATTTTTTTGCTTTGGATGCTCTGACCTGACCTCTGGCTTCCAGCCCTGACCAGTGTCACGTCCTGCTGTGACATGGGTAGTAAAGGTCTCTGATAAATTCAACTTCTAGTTCGGTGTCCAGATAAATGCATTTACTGATGCAATGTACATAAGGAATCCCAGCCTGGTTTGTGTTGGAAGGTACCTTAAAGCCCATCCAGGCTGGCAGGGACACCTTCCACTAGAGCAGCTTGCTCCAAGCCCCTGTGTCCAACGTGGCCTTGAACACTGCCAGGGATGGAGGGATGGAGCATTTACAACTTCCTTGGGCAGCCTGGTCCATTGCTCACCACCATCACAGGGAAGAACTTCTTCCTTCTATCCAATCTAAATCTCCCCTGTTTAAACCCATTCCCCTTTGTCCTGTCCCTGCAGTCCCTAAAGAAGAGCCCCTATCCAGCATCCTTGTAGCCCCTCTTCAGACACTGGGAGCTGCTCTGAGGTCTCCGCACAGCTTCTCCTCTCCAGGCTGAACAGCCCCAGCTTTCACAGCTGTCTTCATATGGGAGATGCCCCAGCCCCTGATCATCCTCGTGGCCCTTCAACAATTTCATGTCCTTCTTCTGTTGAGGATTTCCTTCTTGTGTTGGGGTCCTTGGAAGGTTTACAAGCCAAGAGTATTTTTTTTCTACCTTCAACAGCTGTTCCTCCCAGCAGTAGCAGCTTGGAAGCAGAACTCAAGAGTTTGATGAACAGGTTCATGTGAAGGCAATTTTACTTGTGAAGGCTGCACTCCCGTGCATTTGTGTTCCCTCAGCTCTGTGGGTTTCCTTGGAAGGGGGCAAGTCTTCAGCTCTAAAGCAACGAGTTTCTTGCTACGCTGTTGACACTGCTTGTGTTGTGTTCCTTAGGGTGACCTGACAAACCTGGTCCATGGCAGTCACTGCTCCAAGTACAGGCTGATCCGAATTCCAGGCACCAACGCCTTTGTGGGAATGGTCAACGAGACCTGCGATTCACTTGCCTTCTGTGCCTGCAGTGTGGTAGACAGGCTCTGCCTCAACAGCCACAGGTGAGCAGGAGATGGGAAATGAGGCTCCAGGCGTTTACTATTTCCCTCTTTCCTGACCTCAGCTTTATAAAAAGCACATTTATTTTGTAAGCAAAATGCAGACATGCAGGGCAAAAACTGAGGTGAGAAGAAACCAGTTACTTTACCTACATTGATGGTAAGAAACACAGTGACTTGGCATCCTGCTAATCCTTTGCCATGTTGTCAGTGTATTAAAATCCAGGGTAGTTTATTCTTGATACATGAGGAAGGAATTCTTTACAGTAAGGGTGGTAAAAGCCTGGCACAGATTGCCCAGGAAGCGGTGGATGCCCCATCCCTGGAGACATTCCAGGCCAGGCTGGATGCGGTTCTGGGCGACCTGATCTGGTTGAAGATGTCCCTGCTCATTGCAGGGGGTTGGACTGGATGAGCTTTGAAGTTCCTTTCCAACCCAAACCTGCTCTGCTCAGGGAAACAGCCCTCTGCTGTTCACATAAAGTTCACATAAAGCAGGTACCATCACACAGTATTCATCAAGACAGTAAGGTATTGCTCCCTGTACAAATCATGGGAGAAAGTGTTCAGCCGCTTCTTGCTATGGATGCTTGAGGTCCATTTGACTTGATGTGTGATAAAAAACCTGACAGGTTTTTAGTGGAGTGAAAAGGTATGTGGAGTTACAGTGTCAATAGGAGGTGCTGCCAGCATCAAGTGTGCCAGCATCAAGTACTTAGATGGTGAGGCATGGGGGTGGGTGCTGCCTGTGAGCAGGCATGGTTATGTTGGAGGAATATAGCTTAGGTGGTTGAAAGTGTGGGGTCTGCTCTTGTCTGTACCATGCACAAAAAGGAATACCCCATTTTGTAGGACCATGTTATCTTAAAGTGTCTAAGGCTCCTTCCCTATGGAAAGGCTGCAGTAAGGTCTCCCGGAGCCTTCTCTTCTCCAGGCTGATCGACCCCAGCTCTCGCAGCCTGTATCCAGAGCAGAGGTGCTCCAGGCTGTTCATTTTTGTGGCCCTCCTCTGGACCTGCTCCAGCAGGCCCATGTCTCTCCCGTGCTGAGGTGTATAGAGCTGAAGGTAGTAATGTAGGTGGGGTCTCACAAGAGCAGAGTAGAGGGGCAGGATCGCCTCCTTTGACCTGCTGGTCACGCTCCTTTTGATGCATCCCAGGACATGGTTGGCTTTCTGGGCTGCTGCTGCCAGCTTTTCATCCACCAGCACCCCAGGCCCTTCTCTGCAGGGCTGCTCGCAATGTTTTCATCCCACAGCCTGTACTGATATGAGGGGTTGTCCTGACCCAGGATGGCATCCTGTGCCTTGGGCATGTCAACCGCACCACACAGCTTGATGCTGTCTGCAACTTGCTGAGGGTGCACTCAGTCCCACTGTGTTGTTGATGAAGACATTAAACAGCACTGGTCCCAGTACAGACTCTGAGATACACTGTCACTGATCTCCATCTGCACGCTGAGCCGTTGACCACTACGCTCTGGATCTGACTGTCCAACCAATCCCTCACCCACTGAACAGCCCATCCATCAAGTTCTTATCTCTCCAATTTAGGGATAAGAATGTTTGGGGGGGACCGTGTCATAGGCCTTACAGATAGATGACATTTTCACTGCAGTTCTGTTTTGTAAAAGCATCTATATACCCCAAAACAACATGAGTGCAGGTGCTAAAGGGATATACGTCAAAGGCATTTACAGTTTAACACGTTTCGGTTTACAGGCTTCCTTAGGTGACTGAGGCTTATCTATCAGTTGTTGGAATGTATTTTTTTTCTGCTTTACATACTCTGAACTGCTCTCTTATTTTGCTCACTTAAACTTTTGAGAACTGACCCAGTTTTGCCATGGTGTCAGGAGAAATTAAGTATCTTTTCACTATGAAAGATAATTTTGCTTGATTTTCTGACTTTTC
>NW_026643010.1:0-1411 GCF_028554395.1 Pezoporus wallicus | reverse complement strand
GGATCTATGAGGCAATAATGGGGCTCTATGAGGTAATAATGAAGCTCTATGACGCAATAATGGGGTTGTATGGGGCTCTGTGAGGTAATAATTGGGTCTATGAGGCAATAATGGGGCTCTGAAGCAATAATGGGGCTCTAAGTGGCAGTAATAGGGTTCTATGAGACAATAATGGGGCTATAATGGGGTTCTATGAGGCTTTAATGGGGCTCTATGAGGCAATAGCAAGGTTCTGTGGGGCTATAATGGGCTGTATGATGCAATAATGGGGTTCTATGAAGCTATAACGGGGCTCTATGAGGCAATAATAGGGCTCTATGGGGCTATAATGGGGTCTATGAGGCAATAATGGGGCGCGATGAGGCAATAATTAGGCTGTATAGAGCCCCATTAATGCCTCATCGAGCCCCATTATTGCATCACAGAGCCCCATTATTACCACATAGAGCCCCATTATTGCCTCATAGAGCCCTATTATTGCGTTATAGAGCCCCATTATTGCTTCATAGACCCCCATTATTGCCTCATAAAGCCCCATTATTACATCGTAGAGCCCCATTATTGCCTCATAGAGCCCCATTATTGCGTTATAGAGCCCCATTATTGCCTCATAGAGACCATTATTGCCATTTAGAGCCACATTATTGCCCCATAGTACCCCATTATTGCGTCATAGAGCCCCATTTTAGCCTCATAGAGCCCCATTATTGCCTCATAGACAGCATTATTGCCTCATAGAGCCCCATTATTGCATCATAGAGCCCCATTATTTCCTCGTAGAGCCCCATTATTACATCGTAGAGCCCCATTATTGCCTCATAGAGCCCCATTATTACCTCATAGAAACCCATTATTGCATCACAGAGCCTCAGTATTGCCTCATAGAACCCCATTATTGCCTCATAGAAACCCATAATTACCTCCTAGAGCCCCATTATTACCTCATAGAGCCCCATTATTGCATCAGAGACCCCAATTATTGTCCTATAGAGCCCCATTATTTCCTCATAGAGACACATTATTACCTCATAGAGCCCCATTATTGCCTCAAAGAACCCCATTATTGCCTCATAGAGCTCCATTATTGCGTTATAGAGCCCATTATTGCTTCATAGAGCCCCATTATTGCCTCATAATGCCCCATTAGAACTGCATAGAGCCCCATTATTACATCATAGAGCCCCATTATTGCATCATAGAGCCCCTTTATAACCACATAGAGCCCCATTATTGCCTCATAGAGCCCCATTATTCCCTCATAGAGCCCCATTATTGCATTATAGAGCCCCTTTATTGCCTCATAGAGCCCCATTATTGAGCCATAGTGCCCCATTATAACTGCATAGAGCCCCATTATTACCTCATAGAGCCCCATTATTGCATCATAGAGCCCTATTATTACCACATAGAG
>NW_026643009.1:0-1396 GCF_028554395.1 Pezoporus wallicus | reverse complement strand
TTAATGGGGTTAATTAAGGCAGGAAATTTGGGGAAATGGGGGTAATTAAGGGGTTAATGAGGGTTAATTCGGTCTGGGGTTCATTAAAGGGGTTATAATTAATGGGGGGTAATGGTGTTAATTAAGGGGATTAAGGTGGGGTAATGGGGGAATTAAGGGGGATAATGAGGGGTAATGGGGTAATTAAGGGGTTAATGAGGTTAATTAATGGGGAATGGGGGGTAATGGGGGTGAATGGGGATAATGGAGCTTGAGGGGGTTAATTAAGTGTGTTAATGAGGGGAATGGGGTGATTAATAGGATTAATGATGGTCCATTGGGGGTTAATGGCCGTTAGGGAGGGTTAATGGCAATTAAGAAGGATTATTAGGGGGGTTAATAGGGGTTAATGTCATTAATAAGGGGGTTATGGGGGTTAACGTCATTAAATAGGGGGTTAATGGGTGTTAATGTCATTAATTAGGGGGTTAATGGCCATCAATGAGGTTTAATGGCCATTAATAATCATTATTAGGAGGTTAATGGCACTTAACGGCGTTAATGAGGTGCATAATGGCCACTAATGAGGTTTAATGGCCATTAATGAGGTTAATTAAGGGGTTAATGGGGGTTAATGGCTTTAATTAGGGGCCTAGTGGCCCTTAATGAGGCTCTGTGGTGTGCCTGGGTTAATTAATGACGTCATTGGGTGTTAATTAACCCTAATGAGCGCCTCTCCCCCCCCCCCCTTAGACCCCACCCCCCCCCCCCGCACCTCCAGCCCGGCCCCTCCCCCTCCCTCCTCCTCCTCCTCCTCCCCTCCCCCGCCTTCCTCCTCCTCCTCCTCGGCGACGTCAGCGCTGACGTCATCGTCCCGCCCCCCCGCCGTTGATGACGTCACCGCCTGCGACCCCGCCCTCGAGCGCCGCCTCCTCCTGCTCCTCGCCGACCCCCCCCTGGCCCTGCCCGCCGACGCCGACGCCCTCTGCCGCGTCATCGCCGCCGTGAGTGACGTCACTTCCTGCCCCGGCGGCCATCTTCATCCCACCCTTCCCGCCCCATAGGCGGCGCCCTGACGTTGGGTGACGTCATCTCCGGTGGGGGGGGGTCTGTACGTCCCGATTGGGTGACGTCATCTCCATACGTCCCGATACGATGACGTCATCTCCATACGTCCCGATTGGATGACGTCATCTCCATGCGTCCCGATACGATGACGTCATCTCTGCAGAGCCATTTTGCGTGTCCTGATTGGATGACGTCATCTCCAAAGGGGTGGTTCTGTACGTCCCGGTAGGATGACGTCATGTCTATAAGTGGGTTCTATACGTCCCGATCGGATGACGTCATCCCCATTGGGGGTATTCTATACGTCCCGGTAGGATGACGTCATCTCCATGCGTCCCGATACGATGAC
>NW_026643008.1:0-1441 GCF_028554395.1 Pezoporus wallicus | reverse complement strand
GAGTCAATCCTCGCATCACTTCCACTACGGTCATTAGCAGATCCTTCCTGGCTCCCAAAACTTGGGATGCAGCGAAAACCTGAACTCACCCGATCCACCCTCAGGATCGCTAGCGGCCGCTCTACCGGTCGGCGAGTGCCCTGCTTGCAAGCCCTACCTGCCAAAGGGAACTACGCTGTGTCCCAGACGTCTCTGCGCGCCTTACCAGCAGCCCTGGGCCACGCGTAGGCCTTACAGGCCCCCTAAGTTTCAAGCATACCGTTTCTCCGCAGCCGCCACAGGTTGTTGTCTGTCCTCGCAGTGAGCGGACGAGGAGCGGAGCTCCTCCAGGCAAGCGGCCTGGGGCGCCTAGGATATCCACCCCTCAGCTGATCCTGCAGCCGAACAGAGACCTCCTGCCTGGCTCGCCAAATTGATGCGCGGATTGACTCCACAACTCATTACAGTTGTAAAGTAGGTATGCTTTTTATTCAGCGCTGAGACACACGGGGATAATTCCGCAAAGTCATGCGTACCTCAGTGTTGTTTCCCTCTGCATTTATTATCTAAAGTTATATATATTTATAAGGTTACACAACACACCTATACATATTCATGTCCTATCCCTGCTCTCCTCGCGGTGCTGCTGGGCCCCCTAGAGCAAGCTCCGGAGAGGTACAATTCAAATGGACTTTTTACGTATGAAAGTGAGCAGTGTCAGGAATGATGGTGATACCGTTATAATCTGACTCTGTGCTGAAGGATCCGAGCACCAGCTTTCCCTCCTGGTTCTTCTGCTGTGGGAGTAAATAAGAAACGCTCACGCTCTACTCACTGTGCTGCTGGGCAGCAAAGTGTAGGCTACAGAGAGCTTGTATTCAAATGCTCTTTCAGGTATGAAAGTGAATGGTGACAGCAATGATGGTGACACACTTGAAAGCTGACTGTGAGCTGAAGAATCAGAGCACCAGCTTTCCCTCGTTGCTCTTCTGCTCTGGGAGCAGAGGCCAAACATTCATACTCTAATCAGCGTGTTGCGGGGCAGGAGAGTGCAGGCTCCGGAGAGGTTGCATTCAAATGCTTTTCATGTATGACAGTGAGCAGTGAAAGCAATGATGGAGGCACCATTGCAAAGCTGCCTGTGTGCTAAAGAGGCCCAGCACTAGCTTTCCCTCCTGGCTCTTCTGCTGTGGGAGCAGAGGCCAAACGTTCGTGCCCTGCTCACAGTGCTCCTGGGCAGCTGAGAGCGACGACCCAAGAATTTGTATTCAAATGGACTTTTAGGTATGAAACTGAGGAGAGACTGCAATCATGGTGACACCGTTGCAAAGCTGACTGTGTGCTGAAGAGGCCCAGCACCAGCTTTCCCTCCTGGGTCTTCAGCTGTGGGAGCAGAGGCCAAATGTTCATTCTGTGCTCACTGCGCTGCTGCGCAGCAGAGAGCAGGTTCTGGACTGATTGC
>NW_026643007.1:0-1392 GCF_028554395.1 Pezoporus wallicus | reverse complement strand
ATAGACATCCATAGCATCCATAGACATCCATAGCATCCATAGCGCCCATAGAGACCCATAGACATCCATAGCATCCATAGACATCCATAGCACCCATAGACATCCATAGACACCCATAGAGACCCATAGACATCCATAGCACCCATAGACAGCCATAGACATCCATAGACATCCATAGACACCCATAGAGACCCATAGACATCCATAGCATCCATAGACATCCATAGCACCCATAGAGACCCATAGACATCCATAGAGACCCATAGACATCCATAGCACCCATAGACACCCATAGACATCCATAGCATCCATAGACATCCATAGCACCCATAGACACCCATAGACATCCATAGCATCCATAGACATCCATAGCACCCATAGACACCCATAGACATCCATAGCATCCATAGACATCCATAGCACCCATAGACACCCATAGACATCCATAGACATCCATAGACATCCATAGCACCCATAGCACCCATAGACACCCATAGACACCCATGGCGTGGCGGGCGAGGCCGAAGTCCTCCTCCAGCTTCGCGTACAGCAGGTAGATGGCTGCGGGCACCCAGAGACACCCATAGCACCCATAGAGACCCATAGACATCCATAGCATCCATAGCGCCCGTAGAGACCCATAGACATCCATAGCATCCATAGACATCCATAGCACCCATAGACATCCATAGCATCCATAGACATCCATAGCACCCATAGACACCCATAGCACCCATAGACACCCACAGACATCCATTGACATCCATAGCACCCATAGACACCCATAGACGCCCATGGCGTGGCGGGCGAGGCCGAAGTCCTCCTCCAGCTTCGCGTACAGCAGGTAGATGGCTGCGGGCACCCAGAGACACCCATAGCACCCATAGAGACCCATAGAGACCCATAGACATCCATAGCATCCATAGACATCCATAGCATCCATAGACATCCATAGACATCCATAGCATCCATAGACATCCATAGACATCCATAGCATCCATAGACATCCATAGCACCCATAGACATCCATAGACATCCATAGCACCCATAGACATCCATAGCACCCATAGACACCCATAGACATCCATAGAGACCCATAGCACCCATAGACACCCATAGACCCCTATGGCGTGGCGGGCGAGGCCGAAGTCCTCCTCCAGCTTCGCGTACAGCAGGTAGATGGCTGCGGGCACCCAGAGACACCCATAGCACCCATAGAGACCCATAGACATCCATAGCATCCATAGACATCCATAGCATCCATAGCGCCCATAGAGACCCATAGACATCCATAGCATCCATAGACATCCATAGACATCCATAGCATCCATAGACATCCATAGACATCCATAGCATCCATAGACATCCATAGCATCCATAGACATCCATAGC
>NW_026643006.1:0-1429 GCF_028554395.1 Pezoporus wallicus | reverse complement strand
TCTCAGCAACTAAATCACCTGAAGCCTCAAAATTACCCTGCCTGAAAACCTCGTACCTGCACCGACCGCCGCTCAACCGTAGGCAGTGACGAACGTCACGTCGCAGACTGGCTGGAAGCACCAAAAAAACCCAACTTGGGGAGGAAAACAAAAAAAAAAAATCCCATGGCTGCCATTTGAGTTTCTAAACATCTAAAGACCTGGAAAAGAAAAATATTTCAAGTCTACATCCCACGTCCCACGCACACACACAAGCCCTAAGCCTAGAAATGCCCACACACGCTTCCACTGATCTACATATGCTCAGACGCGTGCCAAATGCAACACCCTGATGCCCTTCACACGGGCCCAAACTCGGCCTCCGCTCGTCCCTGTCAAGCCTACCTCTGACTCCCTGAAATAAATCACCAGGAACCGTCTTCCCAGGAACATCCTAAACACCCTGGCTGCCAAAACTACGGCCCTGCACAGACTGTTGCTCAAACATAAGCGATGAGAAATGTTATCAGTCACACACATGATCCAAGGTAGAAAACTACACTGTGATTATAAAAAAACACCACAGATGTTCAAAAGTTAAAAAATTCCAGGTGACAGAAAAACAGAGACAAACATAGAACTCTCCACAAGCTTAATAATATCAGAAATGATGGAACTAGTAAAGGATACAGTAAAGGACATTTCTCATGTTTGCTTATCTTACCAACCCCAAGGACCCTGGGAAGACCATCAACAAACCAGCTCCAACAGTCCTCATGGCAGTGCCAGGTGGCAGGCTCAACCTTAGCAGGCGTCCCCGTGCTGGCAACATTCACCTGCCTGGGATGAGCTTCTGCCTCCCTCACACAGCATGAGGCTCGGGCAAATGGCACCTTTTCATCCTGGTATTTAACTCCCAGGCACTACCTTCACTAAAACTGACCATTCCCCTCCCAGCCACCTCCAAGCGTCTTCTCAGACATTCTGGATCAAACACTACATTGGAATGATACATCTCAAACACCTTCCTGCCATTCTGACGCTGTCTCCCACCCCCTTGCCTCCTAAAGCGATCCCTCTACTTAGCTTGCATAGTTCCATGCGTCTCGAAGCAACCTCACTGCTCAGAACTCCCACGGCAGACGCCAGCCATGCTGCAGACGTTGACAAGTGAGCAAAAAAATCCAATGACCACGGTTCTTGCAAAAGTGACCGAGCCCACAATCCTTCTCCTTACCTCCCTGACTCACCACAAGCACTCGTACGACTCCAGAGGCCGAGGGCGAGACCTGCAATACCAAACACAAAACCGAACCCCTTTGCTGTGTTCTTCTAAACGCTGAGACACCACACTCTAAAACAAACCCTCTCCTTTTCACAACCGGAAAAGGAAACTGGAGCAGTGCCCCAGAAGACTATTGCTGAGGTGTCTGAAACAAAGTATGTTCTT
>NW_026643005.1:0-1418 GCF_028554395.1 Pezoporus wallicus | reverse complement strand
CCACATCCCATCCCTGCATCCCACAGCACTAAGGATGCTCTGTTGGGTACCACATCCCATCCCTGCATCCCACAGCACTAAGGATGCTCTGTTGGGTACCACATCCCATCCCTGCATCCCATAGCGCTAAGGATGCTCTGTTGGGTACCACATCCCATCCCTGCATCCCACAGCACTAAGGATGCTCTGTTGGGTACCACATCCCATCCCTGCATCCCACAGCACTACATCCCATCCCTGCATCCCACAGCACTAAGGATGCTCTGTTGGGTACCACATCCCATCCCTGCATCCCATAGCGCTAAGGATGCTCTGTTGGGTACCACATCCCATCCCTGCATCCCATAGCACTAAGGATGCTCTCTTGGGTACCACATCCCATCCCTGCATCCCACAGCACTAAGGATGCTCTCTTGGGTACCACATCCCATCCCTGCATCCCACAGCACTAAGGATGCTCTGTTGGGTACCACATCCCATCCCTGCTAAGGATGCTCTGTTGGGTACCACATCCCATCCCTGCATCCCACAGCACTAAGGATGCTCTGTTGGGTACCACATCCCATCCCTGCATCCCACAGCACTAAGGATGCTCTGTTGGGTACCACATCCCATCCCTGCATCCCACAGCACTAAGGATGCTCTGTTGGGTACCACATCCCATCCCTGCATCCCACAGCGCTAAGGATGCTCTGTTGGGTACCACATCCCATCCCTGCATCCCACAGCACTAAGGATGCTCTGTTGGGTACCACATCCCATCCCTGCATCCCACAGCTCTGTTGGGTACTAAGGATGCTCTGTTGGGTACCACATCCCATCCCTGCATCCCACAGCACTAAGGATGCTCTGTTGGGTACCACATCCCATCCCTGCATCCCACAGCACTAAGGATGCTCTGTTGGGTACCACATCCCATCCCTGCATCCCACAGCACTAAGGATGCTCTGTTGGGTACCACATCCCATCCCTGCATCCCACAGCACTAAGGATGCTCTGTTGGGTACCACATCCCATCCCTGCATCCCACAGCACTAAGGATGCTCTGTTGGGTACCACATCCCATCCCTGCATCCCACAGCACTAAGGATGCTCTGTTGGGTACCACATCCCATCCCTGCATCCCACAGCACTAAGGATGCTCTGTTGGGTACCACATCCCATCCCTGCATCCCACAGCACTAAGGATGCTCTGTTGGGTACCACATCCCATCCCTGCATCCCACAGCACTAAGGATGCTCTGTTGGGTACCACATCCCATCCCTGCATCCCACAGCACTAAGGATGCTCTGTTGGGTACCACATCCCATCCCTGCATCCCACAGCGCTAAGGATGCTCTGTTGGGTACCACATCCCATCCCTGCATCCCACAGCACTAAGGATGCTCTGTTGGGTACCACATCCCATCCCTGCATC
>NW_026643004.1:0-1417 GCF_028554395.1 Pezoporus wallicus | reverse complement strand
AGCATGTGCTGCGCATCTTCAGCACACAGTCAGCTTTGCAATGCTGTCACCATTATTGCTGTCACTCCTCGGTTTCATACCTAAAAGTACATTTGAATGCAACCTCTCCAAAGCTGCTTCTCAGCTGCCCAGTAGCTCAGCGATTAGTGCATGAACGTCTGGCCTCTGCTCCCAGAGCCGAAGAGCCAGGAGGAAAAGCATGTGCTGGGCATCTTCAGCACACAGTCAGCTTTGCAACGGTGTCACCATCATTGCTGTCGCTCCTCGCTTTCATACCTAAACGTCCATTTGAAAGCACCCTCTTCGGAGCTTGCTCTCGGCTGCCCAGCAGCACAGTGAGTAGAGCACGAACAGTTGCCGTCTGCTCCCACAGTCGAAGAGCCAGGAGGGAAAGCTGGTGCTCTGAATCTTCTGCACACAGTCAGCTTTGCAACAGTGCCTCCATCTTTGCTGTCGCTCCTCACTTTCATACCGAGAAGTTCATTTGAATCCAACTTCTCTGCTCGTTGCTCTTGGCTGCCCAGCAGCACAGTCAGTAGAGCACGAACGTCTGGCCTCTGCTCTCAGAGCCGAAGAGCCAGGAGGGAAAGCATGTGCTGGGCATCTTCAGCACACAGTCAGCTTTGCAACAGTGTCACCATCATTGCTGACGCTTTTCACTTTCATACCTAGAAGTTCATTTGAATCCACCTTCTCTGCTCATTGCTCTTGGCTGTCCAGCGGCACAGTCAGTAGAGCACGAACGTCTGGCCTCTGCTCCCAGAGCCGAAGAGCCAGGAGGGAAAGCATGTGCTGGGCATCATCAGCACACAGTTAGCTTTGCAACGGTGTCACCATCATTGCTGTCGCTCCTCGGTTTCATACCTAAAAGTCCACTCCAATGCAACCTCTACGGAGCTTGCTCTGAGCTGCCAAGTAGCACAGCGATTAGAGCACGAACGTCTGGCCTCTGCTCCCAGAGCCGAAGAGCCAGGAGGGAAAGCATGTGCTGGGCATCTTCAGCACACAGTCAGCTTTGCAACGGTGTCACCATCATTGCTGTCGCTCCTCGGTTTCATACTTAAAAGTCCATTTGAGTGCAACCTCTGCGAAGCTTGTTCTCGGCTGCCCAGGGGAAGAACGATTAGTGCACGAACGTCTGGCTTCTGCTCCCAGATCCGAAGAGCCAGGAGGGAAAGCATATGCTGGGCATCTTCAGCACACAGTCAGCTTTGCAACGGTGTCACCATCATTGCTGTCGCTCCTCGCTTTCATACCTAAAGGTCCATTTGAATGCACCCTCTTCGGAGCTTGCTCTCGGCTGCCCAGCTGCACAGTGAGTAGAGCACGAACAGATGCCGTCTGCTCCCACAATCGAAGAGCCAGGAGGGAAAGCTGGTGAAAGGTTAGGGTTAGGGTTAGGGTTAGGGTTTGGGTT
>NW_026643003.1:0-1444 GCF_028554395.1 Pezoporus wallicus | reverse complement strand
CGCTCGGGGCTGCCCCACGCTGTATTTCTTCTTCATCTCTGTTCTTTCTATGCAGTAATGATCAGATGCATTGCTAACTTTCTCCAGTACTCATATATCTCTGGTCTTATTATACTCATTCAATAGAGATATTTACCTAATTCACATTAGTATGCTTGCTTTTAGTGTGTTTATTGGTTTCAGTGTGCTTGTTTAATAGATTCTGCATTATAATAGAGTGTGGTCACTTTGGGGTGTGGAGTGCAGTGAAATTCCTTGCGGGCGGGGTGAGGAGAAGGGCGGTAGGGGGATCCGGCCGCCCGCCCGCCCGCCCGCCGCTGTCCGGGACCCTGCGTGCTGCGGCGGCGGCCGGCGCGGAGCCAGACCGCCGGGGGGCGCGTTGCGGAAGGGCCGAGGGCCACTCGCCGCCGCCTCGGGCTCTCGGAGCACCAGGAGCCGCGCCTTCCCCGCCGCCGCCGGGACTCCCTCCGCGGGCAGAGGTGGGGGGAATGGCGAAGTTCCAGTCCGCCTTGCTACTGCGGAGACAACTAGCAAGTACCCGGGCTGGCGGGCGGCGCGGGGAGAGCCGATCCGGTGTCGGGGAGAGGAGGCCGGCGGGACTCTGAGGGACCGGGGCCTGCTATGGGGAAAGGGGCGCCTGCTCGGGGAAGGTGCGGGGGGCCGGTGGGGTGTATGTGCGCGGGAGGAAAGGGGAAATCGTAGCTCCCCTGCAGCTCTGCTGCCCAGCCGGGAGCTGAGGGAACTAGGCCGAGGGCGGGAGGAGAGCCTGCCGGCGGTCGCTGCCAGGGCAGCCGGGGTAGGGGTGCGGAGGGCCGGCATGGCGGGGGAGGCCTTTCCTCCGCTGCCCCCGTCCCGGCAGGGAAGTGGGATTTGGCAACGACGCTGCTCGCCTGCCGCCCCGCCACCCCGCGCCACTCTCGCAGCTCGCTCTGCCCGGCGCGGAGAGTGCAGAAGGGAGCCGCGGCTTCGCTCCCCGCGGTGAGGGGGTTGTGTGCGGAGAAGTCTCTGGTGTGAGGGGGGATGTTTGTCAGGCACAGAGAAGCGGCGGAGGACGGAGCCCGTCTGGAAGCGGTACTTCGGGCCTGGGGTGACTCGCCCCGTTCGCGCACCTTCCTGTGAGGACCTGAGGTGCCCCAGTCCCGCCTCCCCTCCTCACTCCCACCTTCACCTCCCGTACCCTGAGCCGTGGAGGGCGGGCCGGGAGGGGGAGGCTGCTACTTCCCTTGCTGTGAGGAGGAGAGCCGGGGGCTCTGCAGGCCCTGACGGTGGGGAGAGGACAGGGCAGTACCGGGACAGGGGCGGAGGGGTGGGGGGGAGGGCCTGCCCTGGGGAGGGCGAGTGGGACTGCCCGCTGCTGGGGGGAGCCTGCACGGAGGAGCAAGGGGGCTGCGCCAAGGGCGAGAGGGCGGGACGGGTGCGGGGAAGGAGGAGTTGTGGAGCCTGG
>NW_026643002.1:0-14302 GCF_028554395.1 Pezoporus wallicus | reverse complement strand
TGACCCCTATATCGGGGTCTCTCCCCCCCATTGACCCCTATATCTGGGTCTCCCCCCCATTGACCCCTATATCAGAGTCTCTCCCCCCCATTGACCCCTATATCGGGGTCTGTGCCGCTCCATTGAGCCCTCTTTCGGGTTCTCCCCCCCATTGACCCCTATATCAGAGTCTCTCCCCCCCATTGACCCCTATATCAGAGTCTCTCCCCCCCATTGACCCCTATATCGGGGTCTCTCCCCCCCCATTGACCCCTATATCGGGGTCTCCCCCCCATTGACCCCTATATCGGGGTCTCTCCCCCCCATTGACCCCTATATCGGGGTCTCTCCCCCCCCCATTGACCCCTATATCGGGGTCCGCCCCCCCCCCCTCACCGTGGCCTTGGGGTCGCCCATGGAGTCCGCCAGCTCCAGCAGGGGGCGCCCGCACCCGCGCGCCGCCTCCGCGCGCCCCTCCAGGAAGAGCCGCGTGGGAACCGCCTCGTACGTCAGGCACGCGCCGCGCTCCTGCGTGGGGTCAACGGCGGGTCACGGGGGGGGGGGGGGGGCGACAAAGAGACCCCAAAATGATCTAAAACAGCCCTAAAACACCTCAAAATGATCTAAAACAGCCCTAAAACACCTCAAAATGATCTAAAACAGCCCTAAAACACCTCAAAATGATCTAAAACAGCCCTAAAACACCTCAAAATGACCTAAAACATCCCTAAAACACCTCAAAATGACCTAAAACAGCCCTAAAACACCTCAAAATGACCTAAAACAGCCCTAAAACACCTCAAAATGATCTAAAACAGCCCTAAAACACCTCAAAATGACCCAAAATGCACTGAAACTGCCCTAAAACACCTCAAAATGATCTAAAACAGCCCTAAAACACCTCAAAATGACCCAAAATGCACTGAAACTGCCCTAAAACACCTCAAAATGATCTAAAACAGCCCTAAAACACCTCAAAATGATCTAAAACAGCCCTAAAACACCTCAAAATGACCCAAAATGCACTGAAACTGCCCTAAAACACCTCAAAATGATCTAAAACAGCCCTAAAACACCTCAAAATGATCTAAAACAGCCCTAAAACACCTCAAAATGACCCAAAACAGCCCTAAAACACCTCAAAATGCTCTAAAACAGCCCTAAAACACCTCAAAATGATCTAAAACAGCCCTAAAACACCTCAAAATGATCTAAAACAGCCCTAAAACACCTCAAAATGATCTAAAACAGCCCTAAAACACCTCAAAATGATCTAAAACAGCCCTAAAACACCTCGAAATGATCTAAAACAGCCCTAAAACACCTCAAAATGACCCAAAATGCACTGAAACAGCCCTAAAACACCTCAAAATGATCTAAAACAGCCCTAAAACACCTCAAAATGACCTAAAACAGCCCTAAAACACCTCAAAATGACCTAAAACAGCCCTAAAACACCTCAAAATGATCTAAAACAGCCCTAAAACACCTCAAAATGATCTAAAACAGCCCTAAAACACCTCGAAATGACCTAAAACAGCCCTAAAACACCTCGAAATGACCTAAAACAGCCCTAAAACACCTCAAAATGATCTAAAACAGCCCTAAAACACCTCAAAATGACCTAAAACAGCCCTAAAACACCTCAAAATTATCTAAAACAGCCCTAAAACACCTCAAAATGATCTAAAACAGCCCTAAAACACCTCAAAATGATCTAAAACAGCCCTAAAACACCTCAAAATGACCCAAAATGCACTGAAACTGCCCTAAAACACCTCAAAATGATCTAAAACAGCCCTAAAACACCTCAAAATGACCTAAAACAGCCCTAAAACACCTCAAAATGACCCAAAATGCACTGAAACTGCCCTAAAACACCTCAAAATGATCTAAAACAGCCCTAAAACACCTCAAAATGATCTAAAACAGCCCTAAAACACCTCAAAATGATCTAAAACAGCCCTAAAACACCTCAAAATGACCCAAAATGCACTGATACTGCCCTAAAACACCTCAAAATGATCTAAAACAGCCCTAAACACCTCAAAATGACCTAAAACAGCCCTAAAACACCTCAAAATGACCAAAAAAAGACCTAAAAAACCACAAAAAGACCAAAAACAGCCCTAAAACACCTCAAAATGACCCAAAATGCACTGAAACTGCCCTAAAACACCTCAAAATGATCTAAAACAGCCCTAAACACCTCAAAATGACCTAAAACAGCCCTAAAACACCTCAAAATGATCTAAAACAGCCCTAAAACACCTCAAAATGATCTAAAACAGCCCTAAAACACCTCAAAATGACCTAAAACAGCCCTAAAACACCTCAAAATGACCTATGAACTTAAACAGCCCTAAAACACCTCAAAATGATCTAAAACAGCCCTAAAACACCTCAAAATGACCCAAAATGCACTGAAACTGCCCTAAAACACCTCAAAATGATGAAACACCTCAAAATGACCTAAAACAGCCCTAAAACACCTCAAAATGATCTAAAACAGCCCTAAAACACCTCAAAATGATCTAAAACAGCCCTAAAACACCTCAAAATGATCTAAAACAGCCCTAAAACACCTCAAAATGATCTAAAACAGCCCTAAAACACCTCAAAATGACCTAAAACAGCCCTAAAACACCTCAAAATGATCTAAAACAGCCCTAAAACACCTCAAAATGATCTAAAACAGCCCTAAAACACCTCAAAATGATCTAAAACAGCCCTAAAACACCTCAAAATGACCCAAAATGCACTGAAACAGCCCTAAAACACCTCAAAATGATCTAAAACAGCCCTAAAACACCTCAAAATGATCTAAAACAGCCCTAAAACACCTCAAAATGATCTAAAACAGCCCTAAAACACCTCAAAATGACCTAAAACAGCCCTAAAACACCTCAAAATGATCTAAAACAGCCCTAAAACACCTCAAAATGATCTAAAACAGCCCTAAAACACCTCAAAATGACCCAAAACAGCCCTAAAACACCTCAAAATGATCTAAAACAGCCCTAAAACACCTCAAAATGACCTAAAACAGCCCTAAAACACCTCAAAATGACCCAAAATGAACTAAAATAGCGCTAAACCACCCCAAATTGCCCCAAAACGCTGTAAAACACCCCAAAACGCCTCAAAATGACCCAAAATGCCCTAAAATGCCTCAAAATGACCCAAAATGATCTAAAACAGCCCTAAAACGCCCCAAACTGACCCAAAATGATCTAAAACGCCTCAAAATGATCCAAAATGCCCTAAAACGCCTCAAAATGATCTAAAACAGCTCAAAATGACCCAAAATGCCCTAAACCACCTCAAAATGACCCAAAATGCCCTAAAACAGCCCCAAAACGCCTCAAAATGACCCAAAATGCCCTAAAACGCCCCAAAATTATCTAAAACGCCCCAAAATGACCCAAAATGCCCTAAAACGCCTCAAAATGACCCAAAATGATCTAAAACGCCCCAAAATGACCCAAAATGATCTAAAACGCCCCAAAATGACCAAAAATGTCCTAAAACGCCTCAAAATGACCCAAAATGATCTAAAACGCCCCAAAATGACCAAAAATGTCCTAAAACGCCCCAAAATGACCCAAAATGCCCCAAAACGCCCCCATTCATTAGGACAGGAGGGGTTGGGGCTCCCCTAGGGGGGGTCCCCATTTGGGGTGGGGTTGGGTGGCCCCATGGCGTGACCCATAGCGGAGCTTGGGGACTCCCCATGCGGGGGGGGGTCAGGGGGTCCCATAGGGGGGTTGGGGGGTGCCCCATTGTGGGGGTCCCTATGGGGGGTTTTGGATGGTCCCATGGGGGGATCCCATATGGGGGGGTCCCCATGGGGGGGGGGTCTAGGGGGTCCCATTGGGGGAGTTCCCATAGGGGGGGGTTCGGGGGGTCCCATGGGGGGGGGGCCCCATTGTGGGGGTCCCTATGGGGGGTTTTGGATGGTCCCATAGGGGGGTTGGGGGGATCCCATATGGGGGGGTCCCCATGGGGGGAGGGTTCTAGGGGGTCCCATTGGGGGTTTCCCATAGGGGGGGTCCCATAGGATGCTCTATAAGGGGGGGTCCCATGGGGGGATCCCATGGGGGGGTCCCATAGGATCCTCTATAGGGGGGTCCCATTGAGGGGGACCCACAGGGGGGTCCCATAGGGGGGTCCCATGGGGGGGTCCCATAGGATGTTCTGTGGTGGGATCCCATGGGGGGGTCCCACAGCGGGGTCCCATAGGGGGGCCCCATAGTGGGGGTCCCATGGGGGGGTCCCATGGGGGGGTCCCATAGGATCCTCTAGAGGGGGGTCCCATTGAGGGGGTCCCATAGGGGGGTCCCATGGGGGGGCCCATAGGATGTTCTATAGGGGGAGTCCCATAGGGGGGTCCCATTGAGGGGGGCCCATGGGGGGTCCCCATAGGGGGGTCCCATAGGATGCTCTATAGGGGGGGTCCCATAGGATCCTCTATAGGGGGGTCCCATTGAGGGGGTCCCACAGGAGGGTCCCACAGGGGAGTCCCACAGGGGGGTCCCATGGGGGGGGTCCCATAGGATGTTCTGTAGGGGGGTCCCATAGGGGGGTCCCATTGAGGGGGGCCCATAGGGGAGTCCCATGGGGGGGCCCCATAGGATGCTCTACTGGGGGTTCTCACAGGGGGGTCCCATAGGGGGGTCCCATAGGATGCTCTATAAGGGGGGGTCCCATTGAGGGGGTCCCACAGGAGGGTCCCACAGGGGAGTCCCACAGGGGGGTCCCATGGGGGGGGTCCCATAGGATGTTCTGTAGGGGGGTCCCATAGGGGGGTCCCATGGGGGGGGTCCCACAGGGGGGTCTCGTCTCACCCTGACCACCGCCAGCTGCAGCGCCACCTGGACGAGTCCATCGGGGGCCGGGGGGAGCCCGGGGGGGGGCACGAACGTGGCCACGTGCAGCTGCAGATCGGCCTCGAGCGCCCTCCACGCCTCCAGGGCGCCCCCGAGCGCCTCCCGACACTGAGAACAGGACCCCCCCCCCCCCCCCCCCAGGGAATGGGTCATGGAACCGGCCGGGACAGCGCAAAGAGCCCCAAAACTGCCCCAAACTGCCCCAAAACTGCCCCTAATGGCACCAAAATAGACAAAAATGACCCCAAATGGTCCAAAATGGTCCCAAATAGCCCCAAAATGGTCCAAAATAGACCCAAATAGACCCCAAATGGTCCAAAATGGTCCCAAATAGCCCCAAAATGGTTCAAAATAGACCAAAATAGACCCCAAATGGTCCAAAATGGTCCCAAATAGCCGCAAAATGGTCCAAAATAGACCCAAATAGACCCCAAATGGTCCAAAATGGTCCCCAAAAGCCCCAAAATGGTCCAAAATAGACCCAAATAGACCCCAAATGGTCCAAAATGGTCCCAAATAGCCCCAAAATGGTCCAAAATAGACCCAAATAGACCCCAAATGGTCCAAAATGGTCCCAAATAGCCGCAAAATGGTCCAAAATAGACCCAAATAGACCCCAAATGGTCCAAAATGGTCCCAAATAGCCCCAAAATGGTCCAAAATAGACCCAAATAGACCCCAAATGGTCCAAAATGGTCCCAAATAGCCCCAAAATGGTTCAAAATAGACCCAAATAGACCCCAAATGGTCCAAAATGGTCCCAAATAGCCGCAAAATGGTCCAAAATAGACCCAAATAGACCCCAAATGGTCCAAAATGGTCCCCAAAAGCCCCAAAATGGTCCAAAATAGACCCAAATAGACCCCAAATGGTCCAAAATGGTCCCAAATAGCCCCCAAATGGTCCAAAATAGACCAAAATAGTCCAAAATAGACCCCAAATGGTCCAAAATGGTCCCCAAAAGCCCCCAAATGGTCCAAAATAGACCCAAATAGACCCCAAATGGTCCAAAATGGTCCCCAAAAGCCCCAAAATGGTCCAAAATAGACCC
The DNA here is from genome assembly GCF_028554395.1 of Pezoporus wallicus. Lineage (NCBI taxonomy): Eukaryota > Metazoa > Chordata > Aves > Psittaciformes > Psittacidae > Pezoporus > Pezoporus wallicus. Next base: position 8,383 of record NW_026643002.1, on the reverse strand, counting down.
AAATAGACCCCAAATGGTCCAAAATGGTCCCAAATAGCCCCAAAATGGTCCAAAATAGACCCAAATAGACCCCAAATGGTCCAAAATGGTCCCAAATAGCCCCAAAATGGTCCAAAATAGACCCAAATAGACCCCAAATGGTCCAAAATGGTCCCAAATAGCCCCAAAATGGTCCAAAATAGACCCAAATAGACCCCAAATGGTCCAAAATGGTCCCAAATAGCCCCCAAATGGTTCAAAATAGACCCAAATAGACCCCAAATGGTCCAAAATGGTCCCAAATAGCCCCCAAATGGTCCAAAATAGACCAAAATAGTCCAAAATAGACCCCAAATGGTCCAAAATGGTCCCAAAAAGCCCCAAAATGGTCCAAAATAGACCCAAATAGACCCCAAATGGTCCAAAATGGTCCCAAATAGCCCCCAAATGGTCTAAAATAGACCAAAATAGACACAAATAGACCCCAAATGGTCCAAAATGGTCCCAATAGCCCCAAAATGGTCCAAAATAGACCCAAATAGACCCCAAATGGTCCAAAATGGTCCCAATAGCCCCAAAATGGTCCAAAATAGACCCAAATAGACCAAAATAGACCCCAAATGGTCCAAAATGGTCCCAAATAGCCCCCAAATGGTCCAAAATAGACCAAAATAGTCCAAAATAGCCCCAAAATGGTACAAAATAGACACAGAGACCAAAATAGACCCAAAATGGTCCAAAATAGTCCCAAATGGTCCAAAATAGCCCCAAATACAACAAAATAGCCCCAAAATGGTCCAAACCAGACCAAAATAGTCCAAAATAGACCAAAATGGTCCAAAATAGACACAAATAGACCAAAATAGCCCCAAAATGGTCCAAAATGGTCCAAAATAGCCCAAAATGGTCTAAAATAGACACAAATAGAACAAAATAGCCCCAAAATGGTCCAAAATAGCCCCAAAATGGTCCAAAATAGACACAAATACACCAAAATAGCCCCAAAATGGACCAAAATAGACCAAAATTGACCAAAATGGTCCAAAATAGACACAAATAGACCAAAATAGCCCCAAAATGGACCAAAATAGACCAAAATAGACCCAAAATGGTCCAAAATAGACACAAATAGACCAAAATAGCCCCAAAATGGTCCAAAATAGACACAAATAGACCAAAATAGCCCCAAAATGGTCCAAAATAGACACAAATACACCAAAATAGCCCCAAAATGGACCAAAATAGACCAAAATAGACCCAAAATGGTCCAAAATAGACACAAATAGACCAAAATAGCCCCAAAATGGTCCAAAATAGACACAAATAGACCAAAATAGCCCCAAAATGGTCCAAAAAAGACCAAAATAGACCCAAAATAGCCCCAAAGAGACCAAAATAGCCCCCAAATAGACCAAAATAGACCAAAATGGTCCAAAATAGACACAAATAGACCAAAATAGCCCCAAAATGGTCCAAAATAGAACAAAATAGCCCCAAAATGGTCTAAAATAGTCCAAAATAGACCCAAAATGGTTCAAAATAGACCAAAATAGCTCCAAAATGGTCCAAAATAGCCCCTAACAAACCAAAATAGCCCCCAACTGGTCCAAAATAGACCAAAATAGTCCAAAATAGCCCCAAATAGACCAAAATACACCAAAATAGCCCAAAATAAGCCAAAATGGCCCCAAAATAGCCCCAACCCAGCCCAAAATACCCCAATCCACTCCCCATCGCCCCCCCAATCCCCCCCCATTGGCCCCAATGGACTCTCCCACCGCCGCTGCCGCCCCACCTGGGCCGGGATGTTCCATTGCAGGTGCTGGGGGGGGGGGACCCCGGGCTCCTCCTCTGCCCCCCCCTGCAGTCGCCATTGGCCTCGTAGCCCAGCTCCAGGTCTGTGGCCAGCGTGTACTGGGGGGGGGCAATGGGGGGGTCAATGGGGGGGTACTTGGGGGTCAACGGGGGGGTACTTGGGGGTCAATGGGGGCTACTTGGAGGTCAATGGGGGGTACTTGGGGGTCAATGGGGGGGTACTTGGGGGTCAATGGGGGGGTACTTGGAGGTCAATGGGGGTACTTAGGGGTCAATGGGGGGTACTTAGGGGTCAATGGGGGGTACTTGGGGGTCAATGGGGGGTACCTGGGGGTCAATGGGGGGCTACTTGGGGGTCAATGGGGGGTACTTGGGGGTCAATGGTGGGGTCCTTAGGGGTCAATGGTGGATATTTGGTGTCAATGGGGGGTACCTGGGGGTCAATGGGGGGCTACTTGGGGGTCAATGGGGGGTACTTGGGGGTCAATGGTGGGGTCCTTAGGGGTCAATGGTGGATATTTGGTGTCAATGGGGGGGTATTTGGGGTCAATGGGGGGTACTTGGGGGTCAATGGGGGGCTACTTAGGGGTCAATGGGGGGTACCCGGATGGGGGGGTACTTAGGGGTACATGGGGAAGCTACTTGGGGGTCAATGGGGGGCTACTTGGAGGTCAATGGGGGGGGTACTTGGGGCTCAATGGGGGGTACTTGGGGGTCAATGGGGGGCTACTTAGGGGTCAATGGGGGGTACTTGGGGGTCCAGATGGGGGGGTACTTAGGGGTACATGGGGAGCTACTTGGGGGTCAATGGGGGGCTACTTGGAGGTCAATGGGGGGGGTACTTGGGGCTCAATGGGGGGGTACTTGGGGGTCAATGGGGGGTACTTGGGGGTCAATGGGGGGCTACTTGGGGGTCAATGGGGGGGTACTTGGAGGTCAATGGGGGGTACTTGGGGGTCAATGGTGGGGTCCTTAGGGGTCAATGGTGGATATTTGGTGTCAATGGGGGGTACTTGGGGGTCAATGGGGGAGTACTTGGGGGTCAATGAGGGGTATTTGGTGTCAATGGGGGGGTATTTGGGGTCAATGGGGGGTACTTAGGGGTCCGGATGGGGGGGGGGGGGTTGGTACCTCCCATAGATGCCCCGCGACGGGGGGGTCGCCCCACGAGTGCTCCACGTTGAGCCCCATGCGCCCGGTGCTGAACACGATGAGGGTCAGGCTCTTGTCGAACCACCTGGGGGGGGTTATGGGGGGCAGGACCCATAGATAGGGGGCAGGCACGCCCAGGGGGTCAAGGGGGGGGATTTGGGGTCAATGGGGTACAATTGGGATCAATGGGGTTCAATTGGGATCAATGTGGCACAATGGGGTTCAATGGGGGATCAATGCGGTTCAATGGGGCACAATGGGGATCAATGGGGTTCAATGGGGATCAATGGGGCACAATGGGGATCAATGGAGGTCAATGGGGATCAATGGGGTTCAATGGGGTTCAATGGGGATCAATGGGGTTCAATGGGGGACAATGGGGGCAATGGGGTTCAATGGGATTCAATGGGGTTCAATGGGCTTCAATGGGGATCAATGGGGTTCAATGGGGTTCAATGGGGTTCAATGGGGATCAATGGGATTCAATGGGCTTCAATGGGCTTCAATGGGGATCAATGGGGTTCAATAGGTTTCAATGGGGTTCAATGGGGATCAATGGGTGTCAATGGGGTTCAATAGGCTTCAATGGGGTTCAATGGGGTTCAATAGGTTTCAATGGGTTTCAATGGGGTTCAATGGGGTTCAATATTTTTCAATGGTGTTCAATGGGTGTCAATAGGTTTCAATGGGGTTCAATGGGGATCAATGGGTGTCAATGGGGTTCAATAGGTTTCAATAGGTTTCAATGGGGTTCAATGGGGTTCAATAGGTTTCAATGGGGTTCAATGGGGTTCAATAGGTTTCAATAGGTTTCAATGGGGTTCAATGGGGTTCAATAGGTTTCAATGGGGTTCAATGGGGTTCAATGGGGTTCAATGGGGTTCAATAGGTTTCAATAGGTTTCAATGGGGTTCAATGGGGTTCAATAGGTTTCAATAGGTTTCAATGGGGTTCAATGGGGTTCAATGGGGTTCAATGGGGTTCAATAGGTTTCAATGGGGTTCAATAGGTTTCAATAGGTTTCAATGGGGTTCAATGGGGATCAGTGGTGTTCAATGGGGTTCAATGGGGTTCAATAGGTTTCAATGGGGTTCCATGGGGTTCAATGGGGTTCAATGGGGTTCAATAGGTTTCAATAGGTTTCAATGGGGTTCAATGGGGTTCAATGGGGTTCAATGGGTTTCAATGGGGTTCAATGGGGTTCAATAGGTTTCAATGGGGTTCAATGGGGTTCAATAGGTTTCAATGGGGTTCAATGGGGTTCAATAGGTTTCAATAGATTTCAATGGGGTTCAATGGGGTTCAATGGGGTTCAATAGGTTTCAATGGGGTTCAATGGGGTTCAATGGGGTTCAATAGGTTTCAATAGGTTTCAATGGGGTTCAATGGGGTTCAATGGGGTTCAATGGGGTTCAATAGGTTTCAATGGGGTTCAATAGGTTTCAATAGGTTTCAATGGGGTTCAATGGGGATCAGTGGTGTTCAATGGGGTTCAATGGGGTTCAATAGGTTTCAATGGGGTTCCATGGGGTTCAATGGGGTTCAATGGGGTTCAATAGGTTTCAATAGGTTTCAATGGGGTTCAATGGGGTTCAATGGGGTTCAATGGGTTTCAATGGGGTTCAATGGGGTTCAATAGGTTTCAATGGGGTTCAATGGTGTTCAATGGGGTTCAATAGGTTTCAATGGGGTTCAATGGGGTTCAATAGGTTTCAATAGATTTCAATGGGGTTCAATGGGGTTCAATGGGGTTCAATAGGTTTCAATGGGGTTCAATGGGGTTCAATGGGGTTCAATGGTGTTCAATGGGGTTCAATAGGTTTCAATGGGGTTCAATGGGGTTCAATGGGGTTCAATGGGGTTCAATAGGTTTCAATGGGGTTCAATAGGTTTCAATAGGTTTCAATGGGGTTCAATGGGGATCAGTGGTGTTCAATGGGGTTCAATGGGGTTCAATAGGTTTCAATGGGGTTCCATGGGGTTCAATGGGGTTCAATGGGGTTCAATAGGTTTCAATAGGTTTCAATGGGGTTCAATGGGGTTCAATGGGGTTCAATGGGTTTCAATGGGGTTCAATGGGGTTCAATAGGTTTCAATGGGGTTCAATGGTGTTCAATGGGGTTCAATAGGTTTCAATGGGGTTCAATGGGGTTCAATAGGTTTCAATAGATTTCAATGGGGTTCAATGGGGTTCAATGGGGTTCAATAGGTTTCAATGGGGTTCAATGGGGTTCCGGGGGGGGCCGCACCGGTTGTGGCAGGGTCCCAGCAGCAGCGCCTTGGCCTCGGCATCCAGGTCCCCATCGCTGGGGGGGTCCCCGCTGGGGGGGGGGGGGCCCGGGGGGGGGGGGGGTCCAGGGCCACCACGAACGGGGCCTCCTCCAGGGCCCGCAGAGCGGCCGCGCTCGGCCCCCCCGCCTGCAGCAGAGCCCGAACACGAGCCCAGGCGGGCCTGGGGGGGCAGGGACCCCGTTAGTGCCCATAGGGACCCACAGAGACCCATAGAGACCCATAGAGACCCATTAGCACCCATAGAAACCCATAGAGACCCATAGAGCCCATTAATACCCATAGAGAACCACAGAGACCCATAGAGACCATTAACACCCATAGAGACCCATAGAGCCCATTAGCACCCATAGAGCCCCACAGAGCCCATTAACTCCCATAGAGACCCATAGAGCCCATTAACACCCATAGAGACCCATAGAGCCCCATTAACACCCACAGAGACCCATAGAGCCCATTAACACCCACAGAGACCCATCAGCACCCATATAGCCCATTAACACCCATAGAGAACCATAGAGCCCATTAGCACCCATAGAGACCCATAGAGCCCCATTAGCACCCATAGAGACCCATAGGGCCCCATTAACACCCATAGACCCCATTAACACCCATAGAGTCCCATAGAGCCCATTAACACCCATAGAGACCCATAGAGCCCCATAGAGCCCATTAGCACCCGTAGAGACCCATTGAGCCCATTAACACCCATAGAGCCCCATAGAGCCCATTAGCACCCATAGAGCCCCATTAGCACCCATAGAGCCCCATAGAGCCCATTAGTACCCACAAAGCCCCATAGAGCCCCATTAGCACCCATAGAGCCCCATAGAGCCCATTAACACCCATAGAGACCCATAGCGCCCATAGAGTCCCATAGAGCTCATTAGCACCCATATAACCCATTAACACCCATAGAGCCCCATAGAGCCCATTAGAGACCCATAGAGTCCCATAGAGCTCATTAGCACCCATATAACCCATTAACACCCATAGAGCCCCATAGAGCCCATTAACACCCATAGAGACCCATAGCGCCCATAGAGTCCCATAGAGCTCATTAGCACCCATATAACCCATTAACACCCATAGAGACCCATAGAGCCCATTAGCACTCATAGAGCCCCATAGGGCCCATTAACACCCATAGAGACTCATAGCGACCCATAGAGCCCCATTAGCACCCATAGAGCCCCATAGAGCCCCATTACCCCCATTAACCCCCGTTACCCCCCCGTCACGCCCCGCCCCCCTCACCTCCTCGCTGACGTCATGACGCCGGCCCCGCCTCCGGCCACGCCCCGTGACGCACGCAGCACGTGCTCGAAGCGCCGCTGGAGCGCGCGCGGCGCCGGGCCCCGCCCCACGGGCACGAGGAAGAGGCGGCCCCCGTGCAGCGCGGCCACGTGACCGCCCCCCCCCCCGTGCTGCAGCCGGTCTGGGGGGGGGACGGACCCGAAATGGAGCGAAACTGACCCAAAATGACCCAAATTGACCCAAAATGGAGCGAAATTGACCCAAAATGGAGCGAAATTGACCCAAAATGGACCCTAATTGACCCAAAATGGAGCGAAATTGACCCAAAATGGAGCGAAATTGACCCAAAATGGACCCAAAATGGAGCGAAATTGACCCAAAATGGACCCAAATTGACCCAAAATGGACGCGAATTGACCCAAAATGGACCCGAAATGGAGCGAAATTGACCCAAAATGGACCCGAATGGACCCAAATTGACCCAAAATGACCCAAATTGACCCAAAATGGAGCGAAATTGACCCAAAATGGACCCAAAATGGAGCGAAATTGACCCAAAATGGACCCAAATTGACCCGAAATGAACCCAAAATGGACCCGAATGGAGCGAAATTGACCCAAAATGGAGCCGAATGGACCCGAAATTGACCCAAAATGGAGCGAAATGGACCCGAAATGGACCGAAATTGACCCAAAATGGAGCGAAATTGACCCAAAATGGACCCGAATTGACCCAAAATGGAGCGAAATGGACCCAAAATGGACCCGAATGGACCCAAAATGGACCCAAAATGGAGCGAAATTGACCCAAAATGGACCCAAATTGACCCAAAATGGACCCGAATGGAGCGAAATTGACCCAAAATGGACCCAAATTGACCCAAAATGGACCCAAAATGGAGCGAAATGGACCCGAAATGGACCCAAATTGACCCAAAATGGACACGAATTGACCCAAAATGCACCCGAATTGACCCAAAATGGATCGAAATGGATCCAAAATGGACCCAAATTGACCCAAAATGGAGCCGAATTGACCCGAAATGGAGCCGAATGGAGCGAAATTGACCCAAAATGGACCCAAAGTGACCCAAAATGGAGCGAAATGGACCCCAAATGGACCCAAATTGACCCAAAATGGACACGAATTGACCCAAAATGCACCCGAATTGACCCAAAATGGAGCAAAATGGATCCAAAATGGACCCAAATTGACCCAAAATGGACCCGAATTGACCCAAAATGACCCAAAATGGAGCGAAATTGACCCAAAATGGACCCAAATTGACCCAAAATGGAGCGAAATTGACCCAAAATGGACCCGAATGGACCCAAAATGGAGCGAAATGGACCCGAATGGACCCAAAATGGACCCAAAATGGACCCGAATGGACCCAAAATGGACCCAAAATGGAGCGAAATGGACCCGAAATGGACCCAGAATGGAGCGAAATGGACCCAAAATAGGTTCTATGGGGTCTCTATGGGTTCTATGGGGTCTCTATGGGTTCTATGGGGTCTCTATGGGGTCTCTGGGTCCCTATGGGGCTCACCCCTTGTCTCTCCGGGCACCCGGGTGGTGTTGAAGAGCCGCTCGTACTGAGCTGAGCACGTGGGGAGCGCGCCCCGGAAGAGAACCTGGCACCAAAATCATCCTTTTTAACCCCAAAATCAACCAAAATCACCCTTTTTACCCCAAAATCACCCATTTTTACCCCAAAATCACCCAAAATCACCTTTTTTTACCCCAAAATCACCCCTTTTTACCCCAAAATCACACTTTTTTACCCAAAAATCACCTCTTTTAACCCAAAATCACCCCAAATCACCTTTTTTTACCCCCAAATCACCCCAAATCACCCCTTTTTTACCCCAAAAACAACCAAAATCA
>NW_026643001.1:0-1404 GCF_028554395.1 Pezoporus wallicus | reverse complement strand
AAAGCAGGACAAAACCACCTTGTCCTCCTTCTGCTATGAGATACAGTGTCAGGGCCCCAAAACAGACCTAAAACAGAACAAAAAAGCCCCAAAACCTCCTTGTCCTGCTTCAAAGTCAGAGCCTCAAAAAAGACACAAAACATGACAAAAATTGGACAAAACCACCCCAAAACTACCTTGTCCTGCTTCTCCTATGGCATACTGAGTCAGAGTCCCAAAACGCACCCAAAGAACCCCCAAAGCAGGACAAAACCACCCCAAGGCCACCTTGTCCTGCTTCTCCTGTGGGATACATGGTCAGAGGCCTGAAACAGACCCAAAACAGGCCAAGTACAACCCAAATCACCCCAAAACCAGCTCCAAAACCCCCAAACCACCCCAAAACCACCTTGTCCTGCTTCTCCTATGGCATACAGGGTCACAGCCCTGAAACAGACCCAAAACAGGCCAAGTATGTCCCAAATCACTCCAAAACCAGCTCCAAAACCCCCAAACCAACCCAAAACCACCTTGTCCTGCTTCTCCTATGGAACACAGGGTCAGAGCCCCAAAAAAGACACAAAACATGACAAAAATAGGACAAAACCACCCAAAAACTACCTTGTCCTGCTTCTCCTGTGGGATACAGGGTCAGAGCCCTGAAACAGACCCAAAACAGGACAAAAACACTCCAAAAACCCCAAAACCAGCTCCAAAACCCCCAAACCACCCCAAAACCACCTTGTCCTGCTTCTCCTATGGAACACAGGGTCAGAGCCCCAAAAAAGACACAAAACATGACAAAAATTGGACAAAACCACCCCAAAACCACCTTGTCCTGCTTCTCCTGTGGGATACAGGGTCAGAGCCCTGAAACAGACCCAAAACAGGACAAAAACACTCCAAAAACCCCAAAACCAACCCAAACCACCCAAAACCACCTTGTCCTGCTTCTTCTATAGGACACAAGGTCAGAGCCTCAAAACAGACCCAAAACAGGCCAAAAACACCCCAAAACATCCCAAAAAGCAGGACAAAACCACCTTGTCCTCCTTCTGCTATGAGATACAGTGTCAGGGCCCCAAAGTGTCAGGGCCCCAAAACAGACCTAAAACAGAACAAAAAAGCCCCAAAACCTCCTTGTCCTGCTTCTCCTGTGGGATACAGGGTCAGAGGCCTGAAACAGACCCAAAACAGGACAAAAACACTCCAGAAACCCCAAAACCAGCTCCAAAACCCCCAAACCACCCCAAAACCACCTTGTCCTGCTTCTCCTATGGAACACAAAGTCAGAGCCTCAAAAAAGACACAAAACATGACAAAAATTGGACAAAACCACCCCAAAACTACCTTGTCCTGCTTCTCCTATGGCATACTGAGTCAGAGTCCCAAAACGCACCCAAAGAACCCCCAAAGCAGGACAAA
>NW_026643000.1:0-14349 GCF_028554395.1 Pezoporus wallicus | reverse complement strand
GAACGGGGATGGAGCGGGGATGGGAGCGGGGATGGACCGAGAGACGTAGGGATGGAGCGGGGATGGAGCGGGGATGGAGCGGGGATGGAGCGAGGATGGACCGAGAGACGTAGGGATGGAGCGGGAATGGAACGGGGATGGAACAGGGATGGACCGAGAGATGCAGGGATGGAGCGGGGATGGAACGGGGATGGAGCGGGGGATGCAGGGATGGAGCGGGGATGGAACGGGGATGGAACAGGGATGGACCGAGAGATGCAGGGATGGAGCGGGGATGGAACGGGGATGGAGCGGGGGATGGAGTGGGGATGGAGCGGGGGATGCAGGGATGGAGCGGGGATGGAGCAGGGGATGCAGGGATGGAGCCGGGGATACAGGGGATGGACCGGAGATGGACCGGGGGATGCAGGGATGGAGCCGGGATGGACCGAGGGATGCAGGGATGGAGCGGGGGGATGCGGGTGATGGAGCGGGGATGGACCGAGGGATGCAGGGGATGGAGCGGAGGATGTAGGGGATGAAGCAGGAATAGACCGCGGGAAAACCGGGGGATGCAGGGGAGGGAGGACCAGGGATGCACCGGGGGAATGGGGAGTGACACTGGGGAGGGACCGGCGGATGTAGAAGAGAAAGCACCGGGGATGGTGTGGGGAATGATGGGGCGAGACAGCGGGAATGGACCGGGGGAACCCTGGGAATGGAGTGGGGAATGATGGGGGGAAAGCACCGGGGATGGACCGGGGAACGCTTTGGAGAACAGGGGGAGCGATACCGGGGGTGGACCGGGGGACGGACCAGAGGGAGAACCGGGGGATGCAGGGGAGGGAGCACCGGGGATGCACCGTGGGTGCCACCCACGGGAGGATGCTGTGGGGAGCGAGGTGGGAAAACCGGGGGATCCAGGGGACACCGGGGATGCACCTGGAGATGCTTTGGGAAACGGAGGGGAGCGACAGTGGCGATGGACCGGGGGATACAGGGGATGGTCTGGGGTACGGGGAGGGGGATACCGGGGATGCACCGCGAGAGCACCGGGAATACCGGGGGATGCAGGGGGAAGAACATGAGGAGGGGACGGGGGATACACCGGGAGGGACACCGGGAATGGTCTGGGACGGCGGGTACCGGGGATGGACCGGGATGCAGGGGAGGGAGCACCAGGGATGCTCCAGGCACACGGGGGATGCGCAGGGGGGCAGGAGGGGTCGCACCGGGAGATGCAGGAAGGTACCGAGGATGCTGTGGGGCACGGGGGGGGGGCGGGGGGGAAACTCGGGGGGTGCAAGGGGGAATGTGGGGAGGGGCCACTCGGGGACCCCCCAGGACCCCCCTGTCCTGGGTTCAGCACCCAGGGAGCAAGGGGAGACAGAGGGGAAGGGCCGGGGGTGCAGCGGGAACAGGGGGTGACCCACGGGGCTGCACCGGGGAGACCCGCGGAGGGACCGTGGGGGGTGCTGGGTGCAGTGATGGGTGCTGAGTGCATGATGGGTGGTGGGTATAGGATGGGTGCTGGGTGCAGTGATGGGTGCTGGGTGCAGTGATGGGTGCTGAGTGCATGATGGGTGGTGGGTATAGGATGGGTGCTGGGTGCAGTGATGGGTGTTGGGTGCAGTGATGGGTGCTGGGTGCAGGATGGGTGTTGGGTGCAGTGATGGGTGTTGGGTGCAGGATGGGTGTTGGGTGCAGTGTTGGGTGCTGGGTGCAGGATGGGTGTTGGGTGCAGTGTTGGTTGCTGGGTGAAGTAATAGGTTCTGGGTACTGGGGTGCAGTGATGGGTGTTGGGTACTAGGGTGCAGTGATGGGTGCTGGGTGCAGTGATGGGTGCTGGGTGCAGGATGGGTGTTGGGTGCAGGATGGGTGTTGGGTGCAGTGATGGGTGCTGGGTGCAGGATGGGTGTTGGGTGCAGGATGGGTGTTGGGTGCAGGATGGTTGTTGGGTGCAGTGATGGGTGCTGGGTGCAGTGATGGGTGCTGGGTGCAGTGATGGGTGTTGGGTGCAGTGATGGGTGTTGGGTGCAGTGATGGATGCTGGGTGCAGGATGGGTGTTGGGTGCAGTGATGGGTGCTGGGTGCAGTGATGGGTGCTGGGTGCAGTGATGGGTGTTGGGTGCAGTGATGGGTGCTGGGTGCAGGATGGGTGCTGGTTCATGATGAGTGTTGGGTACAGGATGGATTTTGGGTGCATGATGGGTGCTGGGTGCAGGATGGGTGCTGGTTCATGATGAGTGTTGGGTACAGGATGGATTTTGGGTGCATGATGGGTGCTGAGTGCATGATGGGTGGTGGGTATAGGATGGGTGCTGGGTGCAGTGATGGGTGCAACGATGGGTGCAACATTGGATGTTGGGTGCAGTTTTGGGTCCTGGGTGCAGTCATGGGTGCAGTATTGGATGTTGGTACAGTGCTGGGTGCTGGATGCAGGTTGGGTGCAGTGTTGGTTGCTGGGTGAAGTAATAGGTTCTGGGTACTGGGGTGCAGTGATGGGTGTTGGGTACTAGGGTGCAGTGATGGGTGCTGGGTGCAGTGATGGGCGCTGGGTACTGGGGTGCAGTGCTGGGCGCTGGGTGCAACGCTAGGCGCTGGGTGCAGTGCTGGGTGCTGGATACAGTGTTGGGTGCTGGGGTGCAGTGCTGGGTGCTGAGGTGCAGTGCCAGGTGCTGGGGTGCAGTGCTGGGTCCTGGGGTGCAGTGCTGGGTGCTGGATGCAGTGCTGGGTGCTGAGTGCAGTGCTGGCTACTGGGGTGTAGTGCTGGGTGCTGGGTGCAGTGCTGTGTGCTGGATGTAGTACTGGGGTGTAGTGCTGGGTACTGGGGTGTAGTGCTGGGTGCTGGATGCAGTGCTGGGTGCTGGATGCAGTGCTGGGTGCTGGATGCAGTCCTGGGTCCTGAGGTGCAGTGCTGGGTACTGGGCTGCAGTGCTGGGTGCAGGTTGGGTGCCAGTGACACACCAGCCTGTTGCTGGTGGGTGCTGGCACCCAAGCCCTGCTCATTAAAGGTTATGGATTGCCCCTCTGTGTGTGCACACGGATTTCCTATCCTGTGTATTCCCGACATTGGGAATGGGCTCCTCGGGATAAACGCCCTGCTCCCATCTTTGCCTGTCCCAACACGGCTGAGGATGCTCTGGGTGCGCTGGAACCATCAGGGATGAACGGCAGGGACGGAATTCCCTCCTTCCGCACCCAGGAGCACAGGAGATTCCTGTTGGGAATGGCGCTGGAGCCGGGCTGAGGGGGGGCTCCTGAACGGGAGACCTGAGGGCAGCTCCAGAGCCTGAAGGGGCTGCAGGGAACATGGAGAGGGGCTTTGGGATATAGGGAAATAGGGATATAGGGATATAAGGGATATAGGGATATAGGGATATAAGGGATATAGGGATATAACGGATATAGGGATATAGGGATATAGGGATAGAGGGATATAAGGGATATAGGGATATAAAGGATATTGGGATATAACGGATATAGGGATAGAGGGATATAGGGATATAAGGGATATAAGGGATATAAGGGATATAGGTATATAGGGATATAGGGATTTAAGGGATATAAGGGATATAGGGATATAAGGGATATAGGGATATAGGTATATAGGGGTATAGGGATATAATGGATATAGGGATATAAAGGATATAAGGGATATAAGGGATATAAGGGATATAAGGGATGTAGGGATGCAGGGTTGCAGGGATGGATGCAGGGTTGCAGGGATGCATGCAGGGATGCAGGGATGGATGCAGGGATGGATGTGGGGTTGGGTACAGGGATGGACGCAGGGATGGATGTGGGGTTGGGTACAGGGATGGATGCAGGGATGGATGCGGGGATGGATGCGGGGATAGATGCAGGGATGGATGCGGGGATAGATGCGGGTATGGATGCAGGGATGGATGCAGGGATGGATGCGGGGATGGATGGAGGGATGAAGGGAGGGATGGATGCAGGGATGGATGCGGGGATGGATACAGGGATGGATGCGGGGATGGATGCGGGAATGGAGCGGGGATGGAACGGGTGATGCAGGGAAGGAGCGGGGATGGAAAGGGGATGGAGCGGGGATGGAACAGGGATGGAGCGGGGATGGAGCGGGGATGGAGCGGGGACGGAACAGGGATGGACCAAGGGATGTGGGGATGGAACGGGGATGGAATGGGGATGGACCGAGGGATGCGGGGATGGAACCGGGATGGAGAGGGGATGGAGCGGGGATGGAACGGGGGATGCAGGGATGGAATGGGGATAGAGCAGGGATGGAACGGGGATGGATGCGGGGATGGATGCGGGGATGGATGCAGGGATGGATGCGGGGATGGATACAGGGATGGATGAAGGGATGGATGCAGGGTTGGATACAGGGATGGGTACAGGGATGGGTACAGGGATGGATGCAGGGATGGGTACAGGGATGGATGCAGGGATGGATGCAGGGATGGATGCAGGGATGGGTACAGGGATGGGTACAGGGATGGATGCAGGGATGGATGGATGCAGGGATGGATGCAGGGATGGATGCAGGGATGGGTACAGGGATGGGTACAGGGATGGATGCAGGGATGGATGCAGGGATGGATGCAGGGATGGGTACAGGGATGGGTACAGGGATGGATGCAGGGATGGATGCAGGGATGGATGCAGGGATGGATGCAGGGATGGGTACAGGGATGGATGCAGGGATGGATGCAGGGATGGATGCAGGGATGGATACAGGGGTACAGGGATGGATGCAGGGATGGATGCAGGGATGGATGCAGGGATGGGTACAGGGATGGATGCAGGGATGGATGCAGGGATGGATGCAGGGTTCGGTACAGGGATGGATGCAGGGATGGATGCAGGGATGGATGCAGGGATGGATGCAGGGATGGATGCAGGGATGGATGCAGGGATGGATACAGGGATGGATGCAGGGATGGATGCAGGGATGGATGCAGGGATGGATGCAGGGATGGGTACAGGGATGGATGCAGGGATGGATGCAGGGATGGATGTACAGGGATGGGTGGGTACAGGGATGGATGGATGGATGCAGGGATGGATGCAGGGATGGGTGCAGGGATGGATGGGTACAGGGATACAGGGATGGATGCAGGGATGGATGCAGGGACGGGTACAGGGATGGATGCAGGGATGGATGCAGGGTTGGGTACAGGGATGGGTGCAGGGATGGATGCAGGGATGGATGCAGGGATGGATGAAGGGATGGGTACAGGGATGGGTGCAGGGATGGGTACAGGGATGGGTGCAGGGATGGATGGATGGATGCAGGGATGGATGCAGGGATGGATGCAGGGATGGATGGGGATGGATGCAGGGATGGATGCAGGGATGGATGCAGGGATGGATGCAGGGATGGGTGCAGGGATGGGTGCAGGGATGGATGCAGGGATGGATGCAGGGATGATGCAGGGATGGATGGGGATGGGTACAGGGATGGATGCAGGGATGGATGCAGGGATGGATGCAGGGATGGATGGGTGCAGGGATGGATGCAGGGTTGGGTACAGGGATGGGTACAGGGATGGATGCAGGGATGGATGCAGGGATGGATGCAGGGATGGGTACAGGGATGGGTGCAGGGATGGGTACAGGGATGGGTACAGGGATGGATGCAGGGATGGATACAGGGATGGATACAGGGATGGATGCAGGGATGGATGCAGGGATGGATGCAGGGATGGATGCAGGGATGGATGCAGGGATGGATGCAGGGATGGATGCAGGGATGGATACAGGGATGGATGCAGGGATGGATGCAGGGATGGGTACAGGGATGGGTACAGGGATGGATGCAGGGATGGATGCAGGGATGGATGCAGGGATGGATGCAGGGATGGGTACAGGGATGGATGCAGGGATGGATGCAGGGATGGATGCAGGGTTCGGTACAGGGATGGATGCAGGGATGGATGCAGGGATGGATGCAGGGATGGATACAGGAATGGATGCAGGGATGGGTACAGGGATGGGTACAGGGATGGATGCAGGGATGGATGCAGGGATGGGTACAGGGATGGGTACAGGGATGGATGCAGGGATGGATGCAGGGATGGGTACAGGGATGGATGCAGGGATGGATGCAGGGATGGATGCAGGGATGGGTACAGGGATGGATGCAGGGATGGATGCAGGGATGGATGCAGGGATGGATGCAGGGATGGATGCAGGGATGGACGCGGGTTTGGACGCAGGGCTCGGTACCGGCCAAGGGAACGCCTTGAACCCGCCCCGGGGCCCCCATCCGGGCCCACCCCGAGCGGAAGGCGGTGACGTCAGAGGGCGCGGTGACGCGGCGCGCCCCCTGGCGGGCGGCGCGCGGCGCGCGCGCGGGGCGCGGGCGTCACGTGTCCCCGCCCGCAGCATGGCGGGAGCGGCCCCATCCCCGCGCGGGTCCCCCGGCGGGAGGAGGAGGCTGCGGGACGATGGGGTCCGGACAGCGACCTCCGCCGAGCAGGTGTGGGGCTGGGGGAGCTGTGGGTGCCATGGGGAGCTGTGGGTGCCATGGGGAGCTGTGGGTGCCATGGGGAGCTCTGGGTGCCATGGGGAGCTATGGGTGCCATGGGGAGCTGTGGGTGCCATGGGGAGCTATGGGTGCTATGGGGAGCTGTGGGTGCCATGGGGAGCTATGGGTGCTATGGGGAGCTGTGGGTGCCATGGGGAGCTGTGGGTGCCATGGGGAGCTGTGGGTGCCATGGGGAGCTGTGGGTGCCATGGGGAGCTATGGGTGCTATGGGGAGCTGTGGGTGCCATGGGGAGCTATGGGTGCTATGGGGAGCTGTGGGTGCTATGGGGAGCTATCGGTGCTATGGGCCTGGGCTGTGGGTGCCATGGGGCTGGGCTGTGGGAGCTGTGGGGAGCTACGGGTGCCATGGGGCTGGGCTGTGGGTGCCATGGGGCTGGGCTATGGGTGTCATGGACTATGGGTGTCATGGGGCTGGCTCTGGGGCTGCCCTAGAGCCATGCTATGGGGTGCTCTGTGGCCGGACTGGGGAATGCCATGGGGCTGGCTCTGAGGCTGCCGGGCTGCTGTGGACCTGGGCTATGGGGTGCTATAGGGTCATGGTGCCCTGGGGCTGGCTTTGAGGGTGCTGTGGGGCTGGCTTTGAAGCTGCCCTGGGGCCAGGCTGCTTTAAGGCCCGGCTCTGAGGTGCTATGGGGCTGGCCCTGAGGGTGCTGTAAGGCTAGGCTGTGTGGCTGGATTGGAGGGTGCTATGGGGCAGAACTGTGGGGTGCTGTAGGGTCATGGTGCCCTGGGGCTGGCTTTGAGGGTGCTGTGGGGCTTGGCTATGGGTGCCATTGGGCTGGCTGCTGTAGGGCCGGGCTATAGGGTGCTCTGAAGCTTGCCCTGAGGGTGCTGTGGGGCTGGGCTATGGGTGCCATTGGGCTGGCTGCTGTAGGGCCGGGCTATAGGGTGCTCTGAAGCTTGCCCTGAGGGTGCTATGGGGTGCCATGGGGCTGGGTGATCCCTGCCCCACTTCCTCCCCGTGGCAGCACCCGGGGCACCCATGGGTGGGGGGCTGTGACGGGTCCCCCCATTCCCAGCTTGCGGTGGGTGCGGAGGTTCCCTCTGCTCCCTGTGGATCTGATCCAGCCCGGGCCGCTGGGATGGGCCCCAGTGGTGCAAAGGCAGGGCTGTGTTTCCCAATCCATGCGGCATTCCCGCTCATCCCGTGGCCCCACGGATGGGGGGGGGGGGTGGTCCCGGTGCTGCCTGCCCTCCCCCTGCTGTTTTCCATCGGGATTATCCCGGTTCCCGGCTTTTCCAGAGGGATGCGCCCTGCTCCATCCTTACGCCTGGGGCAAACAGCCCCGTGGGGCGCGATTCCCTTGGGATCCCGGCTCGGCTCCTGCCCGAGCCTCCCCATGGGATCCCCTTGGATAAAACCCTCGGGAATGGGGCAGGAGCTTCCCGGCCTCACGGGGGCTCTGCTTCCCCTTGCATGCCGGATGCAGGCCAAGGTGGAGGACATCGTGCAGGAGGTGTTTGATGCCTACAAGGCCAACCACCGCGTCCCACAGTGAGTTCCTATGGGAGCGGCGCTCCGGTGGGATGCGGCCCCAAGCCTTGGGTGCGGTGGCCTCAGCTCCCGGTCCCTGCCTCCCGTCCCAGGTTCATCCTGCACCGGGAGAAGCACTTCCATTACCTGAAGAGAGGCCTCCGGCAGCTCACGGAAGCCTATGAGGTACCGGAGCTGCTGCCCCGTTGGGATGGGTTTGGGATGAAGGCTCCTGAAACCCCGTTCCGACGCCGATGCTCTTCCGTTAGAGCAGGGCGCCCCGAGCCCCATCCAAGCCGGCCTTGATCCGTGGGGATGGGGCCGCCGCAGCTGCCCTGTGCTCAGCACCCCCAGAGGGAAGGATTCCATCCTTACACCCAATGGGGATCCCAACCCATCACCCCTTTGCCCTGATGAAGAGCCCGTGTGGGAGCTGCTCCAGCTCCTGAGCATCCTTGTGGCCCCCTTTAGACCCCATAAGCAGGGGGGTGTCGTGGAGCAGGATGCTCCCTGCAGCCCCACATCCTCCTCGGTCCCCCCCGTTATCCCGCAGTGCCTGGATGCCAGCCGCCCTTGGCTCTGCTACTGGATCCTGCACAGCCTGGAGCTGCTGGAGGAGCCCATTCCCCACTCGGTCGCCTCTGAGTAGGTACCAGCAGCATCCCATAGCCCACCCTATGGTGGCGGCTTGGGGACCCTCACCCCGCGTCCTGCCTGCAGCCGCGGCCCCATGTGATGCCGGAGGTGCCAGCTCCTGCTGCCCCCGCACCAAAGGAGCTTTGTTCCTCCCTTTGGCACCATCAATGGGGCCTTTCTTGCTGCCAGCACCTCGTGATGGGGGGGGGGAGAGGGATGAGATAACCCCAGCCTTGACCTTATTGGGGGGGGGCACACACGCAGGACACCCTTGTGTGTTATGGGGTGTCCCCATGGCCTCCGTGGCTCACTGCCACCCCTCCTTTAGTGTCTGCCAGTTCCTGAGCCGCTGCCAGAGCCCCCAAGGGGGTTTTGGGGGGGGTCCAGGCCAGCACCCCCACCTCGCCCCCACCTACGCCGCGGTCAACGCGCTCTGCATCATCGGCACGGAGGAGGCCTTCGGGGTCATTGACAGGTAGGGATGGTGTTGGGGTACGGGGTTGGGGGGGCACAGGACACGTGTGTGTGTGTGTGGTGTGTGGTGTGTGCCCCCCCACCTCCTGCAGCACAATGGCTCCGGCAGGCAGAAGCTGCTGCAGTACCTGCACTCGCTGAAGCAGCCCGATGGCTCCTTCCTCATGCACGTCGGGGGCGAGGTGGATGTGAGGTGGGTGAAGGGGGGGCTGCCCTGGGTACCAGCGTGGGGCTGGGCTCCCCTCCCTGACCCCCCCCCCCTCCATCCCGTATCCCATAGGAGCGCCTATTGCGCTGCATCCGTGGCCTCCCTGACCAACATCCTGACCCCCGCGCTCTTCGCTGGCACGGCCGAGTGGATCGCGAGGTGTGGGGTGGGGATGGGGCAGGGATGGGGATGGGAGCGTGGGGTGGGGTGGGAGGCACCAACCCCAACCCCTTCCACTGGAGCAGCTTGCTCCAAGCCCCTGTGTCCAACCTGGCCTTGAGCACTGCCAGGGATGGGGCAGCCACAGCTTCTCTGGGCACCCTGTGCCAGCGCCTCAGCACCCTCCCAGGGAAGAGCTTCTGCCTAAGAGCTCATCTCAGTCTCCCCTCAGGCAGGTTCAAGCCATTCCCCTTGTCCTGTCCCTACATCCCTTGTCCCAAGCCCCTCTCCAGCTTCCCTGCAGCCCCTTCAGGCACTGGAGCTGCTCTCAGGCCTCCCCAGGCTGCCCCAGCCCAGCTCTCTCAGCCTGGCTCCCTCGCAGCATCCCCATGGTCCCAATCCAGCAGCTCCCCATCCCGATGTCAGGACCTCGCTCCCCATCCCACCCTCTCCTCCCTCCCCGTGCAGGTGCCAGAACTGGGAGGGCGGCATGGGCGGCGTGCCGGGGATGGAAGCTCACGGCGGTTACACCTTCTGTGGCGTGGCCGCCTTGGTCATCCTCAAGCAGGAGCAGCTCCTCAACCTGCGGAGCCTGCTGGTGAGCACCTCCAGCCCCTTCCTCCTTGGGATTATGGGGGGGGGGTTCCTCCCCATGGCCTCATCCTGCTCTGTCCTGCCCAGCACTGGGTGACCAGCCGGCAGATGCGCTTCGAGGGCGGCTTCCAAGGCCGCTGCAACAAGCTGGTGGATGGCTGCTATTCCTTCTGGCAAGCTGGGCTCCTGCCCCTGCTGCACCGAGCCCTCCACATCAAGGGTGAGTTGGCTTTTGGGGGGGGGGCTCGATGCTGCCTTCCTCTGCCCCCCAAAACAGCATCTACATGAAGGCGTCATGGGAAGGGAATGAACGCGGTGATTCCGTGTCCCCGTTCCCGGTGGGAGCTGCTGCGTCGGGGAGGCTCCTGAGGCTTTGGTGGTGTGGAGGGAGCCCCGAGGAAGGGGCAGTTCCCACATTCCTGCCCCCTCCATCCCCATGGATTTCACCCCCTTCTTTCCCCTTCCAGGCGACCCAGCCCTGAGCATGACCCATTGGATGTTCGACCAGTCGGCGCTGCAGGAATACATCCTGCTGTGCTGCCAGTGCCCGGCCGGGGGGCTGCTGGACAAGCCTGGCAAGTGAGTACCAGGGCTTATGGGGCTGGGAGGGGGGCGCTGCCTGGTGTGCTGCACCCCAACACCCCCTTCCCCATCGCCAGATCCCGGGATTTCTACCACACCTGCTACTGCCTGAGCGGCCTGGCCATAGCGCAGCACTTCGGCAGCGGCGACCTCCACCACGAAGTGGTCCTGGGCGCCCCTGAGAACCGCCTGGTAGGTGCTGAGCATCAACCGCTGAGCTCCCGTGGTGTGTGTGTGGGGGGGAATCCTCCCCAGCCCCACAAGCAGGCTCCGAGCCCCCTTTCTCCTCTCGCTTGCCCCACAGCAGGCCACGCACCCCGTGTACAACATCACCCCGGACAAGGTGGGGCGGGCGGTGATGCACTTCCTACGGCAGCCCGTGCCCAGCCTGGAGCCAGCAGCTGAGTGATTGGGGTAGCCCTGCTGCCCCCCCACCCCAAACCCCGTACCCCCCACCCTAGACTGTGTGCAAGCAGCCCTGCCCCGGGTGCTCTGGTGCAGAGCGAGGTCCTCAGGGTGCTAGCAATACCAAAAGGGTGCTCCCGTGGCCACCAGCTCCTGCCGCCGTTCCCGGTGGGAGCTGGGAATTCATTATTGGAATGAATAAAGCCCCAAAAGGACGAGCTGCACCCCCCCCCCCACAACCCCAACCCCGTGTCGTGTGCGTGCAGTGGGGCAGAGCTGCCGCCCCCCTCCGTGCCGCGCTTTGGGGCCGGGAGGTGATGCTTGGGCTCCGATCCCAAGGGAACATCGGGAAGTGGAAATCAGGCTGCTTTTTCTATGTCCCGTTTTATTCTTTAGAGTCTTATAGTAAAGGGGAAGCCTCAACTTGCAAGACAACTCCGGGCAGTATGTACAACATACCTTAGATCCATGGAATGAATTGGCATCAAAATGGGAATGGGGCGGGGGGGGGTACCTATGGGGCACGGAGGGGATGCTAGAGATCAGAGAATGCCATAGAGGTGGGGAAGGTGACAGAGGAAAAGGAAGGGGGGGGGGGACACGGGACAGGATGCACACAGAGAGCACCCAGCCTGGCTCTGTGCTGTGGAAAGAGGGGGTGCAGGCGTTGTGTGTGTGTTGTCCCCCCCCCATAGCTCCCACAGGCATCGGGGGCAGTTGGAATTGCACACGCAGAGAATAAATAGCAAGACCCCCCCCCACTTTTCCTTCCAGTGCTTGCCTGATGGGGGGGGGGGGTCAGGAGCAGCTCCCCTGTGTGAGGCCTGGCCTTTTGGGGGGGCACACACACACACACACACACACAGAGTGGAGTTGGGGGGGGGCTGCACAGCCTCCCCCTTCAGCTCAGGACTGCTGTGGTCCCCGGGTATAAATAGAAACGCTCATATAAAACCAGAAAGGAGGAGGGCGAGGGGCTCGCTGGGGAGGGGGGGCAATGGGGACGGTGCCTCCTTGGAGACACTTCCCCCCCCCCCAAGTCTGTCGGGGGCCCTGCCTGGCCGGCTCCCCCCTCGGGGCCGGTGCGGTTGGAGCGGGGAAAGGGCCGGGATGGGCTTTGGGAAGCTGCAGTCCGAGAGCCTCTACGAGAGAAGGGAAAGAGTCCTTACACGGCCGAGGGCGGTGGGGGGGCCGGGGGGGGCCCTAACTGGCCTCCATGCGCAGCTTCTTCCTGTTCTGAGGCTCCTCGGGCTCCGAGTCGGAGCTGGAATCGGATCCGCCGTCGAAGGCGGAGATGGTGCTGCCCTTGGCGTTGGTGTAGAGGCTGCTGCCGTCCGTCGAGGGGTAGCTGGCCTGAAGCTGAGCGCTCGACCTGGCCTTCTCCAGCGCCCGCACTGCAAGGCAGAGCCAACACCTGGAGCCCCTGTGCCTTATCCCACCTGGATCCCACCACATGGATCCCCCCCTGCATCCCACCACCTGGAGCCCCTGTGCCTTATCCCACCTGCATCCCGCCTGTGCCTTATCCCACCTGCATCCCACCTGGATCCCCCCTGTGCCTTATCCCACCTGCATTCCCCCCCCCCCCCCCCCCCCCGTGCCTTATCCCACCTGCACCCCTCCTGTGCCTTATCCCACCTGGATCCCCCCTGTGCCTTATCCCACCTGGATCCCTCCTGTGCCTTATCCCACCTGGATCCGCCCTGGATCCCCCCCTGCACCTTATCCCACCTGTATCCCACCACCTGCATCCCCGCTGTGCCTTATCCCACCTGGATCCCTCCTGTGCCTTATCCCACCTGGATCCCTCCTGTGCCTTATCCCACCTGCATCCCTGCTGTGCCTTATCCCACCTGCATCCCCCCTGGATCCCCCCCTGCACCTTATCCCACCTGTATCCCACCACCTGGATCCCCTATGCCTTATCCCACCTAGATCCCACCACCTGCATCCCCGCTGTGCCTTATCCCACCTGGATCCCTCCTGTGCCTTATCCCACCTGGAGCCCCTGTGCCTTATCCCACCTGTATCCCACCACCTGGATCCCCTATGCCTTATCCCCCCTGGATCCCATGGGATTCCCTTCGCCCCCTCACCTTGCTGCTCCAGGAGCGCGTTCTGGCGCTTGAGGTCGTCGATGTCCTGCTGGTGCGTGTGGTTTTTCCGGCGCATGTACTGGATGTACTCTGTGGCTTTGTCCAGGATTTGCGCCCGGGATGCCTGTTGCAATAGTGGGAAAAGGCAGACGAGGCGAGATAAAGACCTAGGCCACGGAGGAGCCCATGGGATTCTGTCCGCCCCATCCCACCCGCGGCGCAGCAGCAGGGGGGAGTGCGCGGTGCCGATGGCACCGGAGCCCAGCTCTTGGCTTGGGGACCCCCGTGGGGAGGGCTGGGATGACTGTGACCTCCTGGTGGTGCTGGGTTAGGCTGAGAACTGAACCATGGAATCAGGGAATGGGGTGGGATGAAGGGAGCTTAAAGCTCACCCAGTTCCAACCCCGACCCCTTCCACTGGAGCAGCTTGCTCCAAGCCCCTGTGTCCAACCTGGCCTTGAACACTGCCAGGGATGGGGCAGCCACAGCTTCTCTGGGCACCCTGTGCCAGCGCCTCAGCACCCTCCCAGGGAAGAGCTTCTGCCTCAGAGCTCATCTCAGTCTCCCCTCGGGCAGGTTCAAGCCATTCCCCTTGGCCTGTCCCTACAGGCCCTTGTCCCAAGCCCCTCTCCAGGTTTCCTGCAGCCCCTTCAGGCACTGGAGCTGCTCTCAGATCTCCCCTTCTCTTGTCCAGGCTGCCCCAGCCCAGCTCTCTCAGCCTGGCCCCAGAGCAGAGCTGCTCCAGGTCCCTTTTACCCCCATGGCCTCCTTCAAACTCCTTCCATCCCCATCCCCCTTTCATTTGGGCTCCCACAACATCACAGAATGGGTTGGGATGAAGGCGCCATTCCCCTTGGCCTGTCCCTACAGGCCCTTGTCCCAAGCCCCTCTCCAGCTTTCCTGCAGCCCCTTTATGAGCTGCTCCATGTTCTCCCCTTCCCACCCACACCACCCTGGGTTCCCCAAGCACCTCCAAGGGGCTGGACCCGCACAGCAGGGGGAACCCAGCACCCAGCACGCTCCCCAACCTCACCTTCTCCCCCTGCAGGGAGGGCACGGAGTCCCGCAGGCTGTGGAAGCTGTCCTTGATGTGGTCCCTGCGCTTGCGCTCCAGCGCGTTGTGGTGGGCGCGTTTGTCCGCCTTGGGGGTGGACGGGGGGGGCAAAGGGAGGTGAGGGTGGCACTGGGGCGGTGGTGGTGGGGG
>NW_026642999.1:0-14460 GCF_028554395.1 Pezoporus wallicus | reverse complement strand
AACCCCTTTAACACCCCTAAAACCCCTTTAACAGACCCAAAACCCCTTTAACAGACCCCAAAACCCGGTTAGCAGACCCAAAACCCGGTTAGTAGCGCCCTCACCTGGAGGCGGGCCAGCAGCCCCCCAAACCCCTTTAACAGCCCCAAACCCCTTTAACAGACCCAAAACCCCTTTAACACCCCTAAAACCCCTTTAACAGACCCAAAACCCCTTTAACAGACCCCAAAACCCGGTTAACAGCCCCAAAACCCGACCCAAAACCCGGTTAGTAGCCCCTCACCTGGAGGCGGGCCAGCAAACCCCCCAAACCCCTTTAACCCCCAAACCCCTTTAACAGACCCCAAAACCCCTTTAACACCCCCCAAAACCCGGTTAACAGACCCAAAACCCGGTTAACAGACCCCAAAACCCGGTTAGCAGACCCAAAACCCGGTTAGTAGCGCCCTCACCTGGAGGCGGGCCAGCAGCCCCCCAAACCCCTTTAACAGCCCCAAACCCCTTTAACAGACCCCAAAACCCGGTTAACAGACCCCCAAAACCCGGTTAACAGACCCCAAAACCCGGTTAACAGACCCAAAACCCGGTTAACAGACCCCAAAACCCGGTTAGCACAGACCCAAACACCCCCCTTTAACAGACCCCCCCCCCCCCCCGGTTAGACCCAAAACCCGTTTAACCCCCAAAACCCGGTTAGCAGACCCAAAACCCGGTTAGTAGCGCCCTCACCTGGAGGCGGGCCAGCAGCCCCCAAACCCCTTTAACAGCCCCAAACCCCTTTAACACCCCCCAAAACCCTTTAACAGACCCCAAACCCCGGTTAACACCCCCAAACCCCTTAAGCAGCCCCCAAACCCCTTTAACAGCCCCAAACCCCTTTAACAGTATCCCCCAAAACCCCTTTAACAGACCCCAAAACCCCTTTAACAGACCCCAAAACCCGGTTAACAGACCCCAAAACCCGGTTAACAGACCCCAAAACCCGGTTTAACCCAAAACCCGGTTAACAGCCCCCTCACCTGGAGGCCCAGCAAAAACCCCTTTAACAGCCCCAAACCCCTTTAACACCCCCCAAAACCCCTTTAACAGACCCAAAACCCCTTTAACAGACCCAAAACCCGTTTAACAGACCCCAAAACCCGGTTAGCAGACCCAAAACCCGGTTAGTAGCGCCCTCACCTGGAGGCGGGCCAGATCAGCCCCCCAAACCCCTTTAACAGCCCCAAACCCCTTTAACAGCCCCAAACCCCTTTAACAGACCCAAAACCCAAAACCCGGTTAACAGACCCAAAACCCGGTTAACAGACCCCAAAACCCGGTTAGCAGACCCAAAACCCGGTTAGTAGCGCCCTCACCTGGAGGCGGGCCAGCAGCCCCCCAAACCCCTTTAACAGCCCCAAACCCCTTTAACACCCCCCAAAACCCGGTTAGCAGACCCAAAACCCGGTTAGTAGCGCCCTCACCTGGAGGCGGGCCAGCAGCCCCCCAAACCCCTTTAACAGCCCCAAACCCCTTTAACACCCCCCAAAACCCCTTTAACACCCCCCAAAACCCCTTTAACACCCCCCAAAACCCGGTTAACAGACCCAAAACCCGGTTAACAGACCCAAAACCCGGTTAACAGACCCAAAACCCGGTTAACAGACCCCAAAACCCGGTTAGCAGACCCAAAACCCGGTTAGTAGCGCCCTCACCTGGAGGCGGGCCAGCAGCCCCCCAAACCCCTTTAACAGCCCCAAACCCCTTTAACACCCCCCAAAACCCCTTTAACACCCCCAAAACCCCTTTAACAGACCCAAAACCCGTTTAACAGACCCCAAAACCCGGTTAACAGACCCAAAACCCGGTTAGCAGACCCAAAACCCGGTTAGTAGCGCCCTCACCTGGAGGCGGGCCAGCAGCCCGGAGAAGGACACGTCCATGCCCTTGACCGCGTAGGGGAGCTCTAGCAGGCGGCGGCCGCTAGGGGGCACCCCAATAGGGGATACTAACCGGGTTCCGGGGGTACTAACGGGGTTTTGGGGGTGCTAACGGGGTTTTGGGGGTGCTAACGGGGTTTTGGGGGGTGTTAAAGGGGTTTTGGGGGTGTTAAAGGGGTTTGGGGGATAATAAATGGGTTTGGGGTCTGTTAAAGGGGTTTTGGGTATTAAAGGGGTTTGGGGCTGTTAAAGGGGTTTTGGGGGGTATTAAAGGGGTTTGGGGCTGTTAAAGGGGTTTGGGGGATACTAAAGGGGTTTGGGGCTGTTAAAGGGGTTTGGGGGGTATTAAAGGGGTTTGGGGGATACTAAAGGGGTTTTGGGGATATTAAAGGGGTTTGGGGGCTATTATAGGGGTTTGAGGGCTGTTAAGGGGGTTTGAGGATATTAAAGGGGTTTTGGGGCTGTTAAAGGGGTTTTGGGGCTGTTAAAGGGGTTTGGGGGATACTAAATGGGTTTGGGGTCTGTTAAAGGGGTTTTGGGGGGTATTAAAGGGGTTTGGGGCTGTTAAAGGGTTTTGGGGGGTATTAAAGGGGTTTGGGGGATACTAAAGGGGTTTGGGGGATACTAAAGGGGTTTGGGGCTGTTAAAGGGGTTTTGGGGGGTATTAAAGGGGTTTGGGGGATACTAAAGGGGTTTGGGGGGTATTAAAGGGGTATGGGGGGTACTAACAGGGTTTAGGGTCTATTAAGGGTGTTTAGGGTCTACTAACAGGGTTTGGAGCCTACTAACAGGGCTTAGGGTCTATTAAGGGGGTTTAGGGTCTACTAACAGGGTTTGGGGTCTACTAACAGGGTTTAGGGTCTATTAGGGGGGTTTAGGGTCTACTAACAGGGTTTGGGATCTACTACCGGGGTTTAGGGTCTACTAACAGGGTTTGAGGTCTATTAACAGGGTTTGGGGTCTCGTAACGGGGTTTGGGGTCTATTAACGGAGTTTGGGGTCTATTAACAGGGTTTGGGGTCTACTAACAGGGTTTAGGATCTAGTAATGGGGTTTGGGGTCTATTAACAGGGTTTGGGGTCTACTACCAGGCTTTAGGGTCTATTAAGGGGGTTTAGGGTCTACTAACAGGGTTTAGGGTCTATTAAGGGGATTTAGGGTCTACTAACAGAGTTTAGGGTCTATTAAGGGGGTTTAGGGTCTACTAACAGGGTTTGGGGTCTATTAAGGGGGTTCAGGGTCTACTAACAGGGTTTGGGATCTACTACTGGGGTTTAGGGTCTACTAACAGGGTTAGGGGTCTACTAACAGGGTTTAGGGTCTATTAAGGGGGTTCAAGGTCTACTAACAGGGTTTGGGATCTACTACCAGGTTTTGGGGTCTACTTCCGGGGTTTGGGGTCTATTAACAGGGTTTAGGGTGTACTAACGGGGTTTAGGGTCTACTAACAGGGTTTAGGGGCTATTAAGAGAGTTTAGGGTCTATTAAGTGGGTTTAGGATCTACTAACAGGGTTTAGGGTCTATTAAGGGGGTTTGGGGTCTACTAATAGGGTTTAGGGTGTATTAACGGGGTTTAGGGTCTACTACCAGGGTTTAGGGTCTATTAAGAGAGTTTAGGGTCTATTAAGTGGGTTCAGGGTCTACTAAGAGGGTTTAGGGTCTACTAAGGGGGCTTAGGGTCTACTAACAGTGTTTGGGGTCTACTAACAGGGTTTGGGGTCTCGTAACGGGGTTTGGGGTCTATTAACGGTGTTTGGGGTCTATTAACAGGGTTTGGGGTCTACTAACAGGGTTTGGGGTCTCGTAACGGGGTTTCGGGTCTATTAACGGGGTTTGGGGTCTACTAACAGGGTTTAGGGTCTATTAAGGGGGTTTAGGGTCTATTAAGGGGGTTTAGGGTCTACTAACAGGGTTTGGGGTCTATTAAGGGGGTTTAGGGTCTACTAACAGGGTTTGGGGTCTACTAACAGGGTTTGGGGTCTCGTAACGGGGTTTGGCGTCTATTAACGGGTTTGGGGTCTATTAACAGGGTTTGGGGTCTACTAACAGGGTTTGGGGTCTCGTAACGGGGTTTCGGGTCTATTAACGGGGTTTGGGGTCTACTAACAGGGTTTGGGGTCTATTAACGGGGTTTGGGGTCTATTAACAGGGTTTGGGGTCTATTAACGGGGTTTGGGGTCTACTAACAGGGTTTAGGGTGTATTAACGGGGTTTAGGGTCTACTAACAGGGTTTAGGGTCTATTAAGGGGGTTTAGGGTCTACTAACAGGGTTTGGGGTCTACTAACAGGGTTTAGGGTCTATTACCGGGGTTTAGGGTCTATTAAGTGGGTTCAGGGTCTACTAACAGGGTTTAGGGTGTATTAACGGGATTCGGGGTCTACTAACAGGGTTTGGGGTCTACTAACAGGGTTTGGGTTCTATTAAGGGGGTTTAGTGTCTACTAACAGGGTTTGGGGTCTATTAATGGGGTTTAGTGTCTACTAACAGGGTTTGGGGTCTATTAACGGGGTTTGGGGTCTATTAACAGGGTTTGGGGTCTATTACCGGGGTTTAGGGTCTATTAAATGGGTTCAGGGTCTACTAACAGGGTTTAGGGTGTATTAACGAGGTTCGGGGTCTACTAACAGGGTTTGGGGTCTACTAACAGGGCTTGGGGTCTACTAACAGGGCTTGGGGTCTACTAACAGGGTTTGGGGTCTATTAAGGGGGTTTAGTGTCTACTAACAGGGTTTGGGGTCTACTAACAGGGTTTAGGGTCTATTACCGGGGTTTAGGGTCTATTAACAGGGTTCAGGGTCTACTAACAGGATTTAGGGTGTATTAACGGGGTTCGGGGTCTACTAACAGGGTTTGGAGTCTACTAACAGGGCTTGGGGTCTACTAACAGGGTTTAGGGTCTATGATGGGGGTTTAGTGTCTACTAACAGGGTTTGGGGTCTATTAATGGGGTTTGGGGTCTATTAACAGGATTTGGGGTCTATTACCGGGGTTTAGGGTCTATTAACAGGGTTCAGGGTCTACTAACAGGGTTTAGGGTGTATTAACGGGGTTCGGGGTCTACTAACAGGGTTTGGGGTCTACTAACAGTGCTTGGGGTCTACTAACAGGGCTTGGGGTCTACTAACAGGGTTTGGGGTCTATTATTGGGGTTCGGGGTCTACTAACAGGGTTTGGGGTCTATTAACGGGGTTTGGGGTCTCATAACGGGGTTTGGGGTCTATTACCAGGGTTTAGGATCTATTAACAGGGTTTGGGGTCTACTAACAGGGCTTAGGGTCTATTAAGGGGGTTTAGGGTCTACTAACAGGGTTTGGGGTCTACTAACAGGGTTTAGGGTCTATTAAGGGGGTTTAGGGTCTACTAACAGGGTTTGGGGTCTACTAACAGGGTTTAGGGTCTATTACCGGGGTTTAGGGTCTATTAAGTGGGTTCAGGGTCTACTAACAGGGTTTAGGGTGTATTAACGGGATTCGGGGTCTACTAACAGGGTTTGGGGTCTACTAACAGGGTTTGGGTTCTATTAAGGGGGTTTAGTGTCTACTAACAGGGTTTGGGGTCTATTAATGGGGTTTAGTGTCTACTAACAGGGTTTGGGGTCTATTAACGGGGTTTGGGGTCTATTAACAGGGTTTGGGGTCTATTAGCGGGGTTTAGGGTCTATTAAATGGGTTCAGGGTCTACTAACAGGGTTTAGGGTGTATTAACGAGGTTCGGGGTCTACTAACAGGGTTTGGGGTCTACTAACAGGGCTTGGGGTCTACTAACAGGGCTTGGGGTCTACTAACAGGGTTTGGGGTCTATTAAGGGGGTTTAGTGTCTACTAACAGGGTTTGGGGTCTACTAACAGGGTTTAGGGTCTATTACCGGGGTTTAGGGTCTATTAACAGGGTTCAGGGTCTACTAACAGGATTTAGGGTGTATTAACGGGGTTCGGGGTCTACTAACAGGGTTTGGAGTCTACTAACAGGGCTTGGGGTCTACTAACAGGGTTTAGGGTCTATGATGGGGGTTTAGTGTCTACTAACAGGGTTTGGGGTCTATTAATGGGGTTTGGGGTCTATTAACAGGATTTGGGGTCTATTACCGGGGTTTAGGGTCTATTAACAGGGTTCAGGGTCTACTAACAGGGTTTAGGGTGTATTAACGGGGTTCGGGGTCTACTAACAGGGTTTGGGGTCTACTAACAGTGCTTGGGGTCTACTAACAGGGCTTGGGGTCTACTAACAGGGTTTGGGGTCTATTATTGGGGTTCGGGGTCTACTAACAGGGTTTGGGGTCTATTAACGGGGTTTGGGGTCTCATAACGGGGTTTGGGGTCTATTACCAGGGTTTAGGATCTATTAACAGGGTTTGGGGTCTACTAACAGGGCTTGGGGTCTAGTAACGGGGTTTCGGGTCTATTAACAGGGTTTGGGGTCTACTAACAGGGTTTGGGGTCTCGTAACGGGGTTTGGGGTCTATTGCCGGGGTTTAGGGTCTATTAACAGGGTTCAGGGTGTACTAACAGGGTTTAGGGTGTATTAATGGGGTTCGGGGTCTACTAACAGGGCTTGGGGTCTATTACCGGGGTCCTCACCTCCTCGCCATCACCTCCACGTTGTATCCCGGGCTCGGGTCATTGGGCAGCTGCGGAGGGGGCGTGGCCAGAAAACAAGGGGGCGGAGTCAGTGCCCGGAAGGGGGCGGAGTCACCGCGGGGACACACACACCCCCTTTCCCCACTAGGGGGCGCCACAACGCTCCCGCGCGGCTCAGCCAATGGGAGCTCGGCTCCGCCGCGGCTCAGCCAATGGGAGCTCGGCTCCGCCGCGGCTCAGCCAATGAGGGACCGACCCGTAGCAGCCGCGCCAGCCGGTCCACGCAGTTCCCCAGCGCCAGGTCCAGCGTCTCCCCGAAGATGCGGTAGCGACGGCGGGAGAAGGCGATGACCTATGGGGGGGGGGGGACGTGGTGACGTCACGCGTGACGTCATGTGTGATGTCGCACGCACGCACAAATGGCGCGTGTTATCGCGTGTTATCGCGTGTTATCGCGCGTTATCGCGTGTTATCGCGCGTTATCGCGTGTTATCGCGTGTTGTCGCGTGCTATCGCGTGCTATCGCGTTATCACGTGTTATTATCGCATGTTATCACATGCTATCGTGTTACCGCGTGTTGTTATCGCGTGCTATCGCGTGTTGTGATGGCGTGCTATCGCGTGTTATCGCATTATCGCGTGTTATAGCGTGCTATCGCATGTTATCCCGTGTTATCGCGTGTTATTGCGTGTTATCGCGACATCGCGTGTTATCACGTGTTGTTATCACGTGTTGTTATCGCGTGTTATCGCGTGTTGCTATCGTGTTATCACGTGCTATCGTGTGTTATCACATGTTATTGCGTGTTGTTATCACGTGATCATGTGTTGTTATCGCATGTTATCGCGTGCTGTTATCACGTGTTATCACATGTTGTTATCTCGTGTTATCGCGTGCTATCGTGTTATCGCGTGTTATCACGTGTTGTTATCACGTTATCGCGTGTTGTTATCGTGTGTTATCGCATGTTATCACGTGTTGTTATCCACCCCACAGCACCCCATAGACACCCCATAGCCCCCCATATCCACCCCACAGCACAACATAGCCCCCCATAGACACCCATATCCACCCCATAGCCCCCCATATCCACCCCATAGACCCCTATATCCACCCCATAGCCCCCCATAGATACCCCATAGCCCCCCATATCCACCCCATACCGCCCCATATCCGCCCCATTGCCCCCTATATCCACCCCATAGCCCCCCATATAGATCCCATAGCGCCCCATATCCGCCCCATAGCCCCCTATATCCACCCCATAGCCCCCCATAGACACCCCATAGTGCCCCATATCCACCCCATAGCCCCCCATATCCGCCCCATAGCCCCCCATATCCACCCCATAGCCCCCCATATCCACCCCATACCCCCCATATCCACCCCAAACCGCCCCATATCCGCCCCATAGCGCCCCACAGCGCGTACCTGGGTGTTGCCGCCGCTGACGTAGAGCACGAGGGGGTCGCGGGCGGGCGCCAGCAGCCGCCCCATCTCGATGTGCCCCACACAGTGATTGACCCCCAGCAAGGGCAAGGACCAGAGCTGGGCCAGGGTGCGCCCCACGGCCGCCACCACCGCCAGCGGCGCCCCCAGGCCCGGGCCTGAGCAGGGAACACGCCAAGAACATGCTAAGGACATGCTAAGGACATGCGACTCAAAGAGCTCCAAATGGGTTCCTATGGGGCTGGGGAGGGTCTGAGATGGGACCAGGGACCTATGGGACCCCCCGTCTATGGGTTTGGGGTTGGACATGCAAAGGACATGCTAAGGACATGTGATTCAAAGAGCTCCAAATGGGTTCCTATGGGGCTGGGGAGGGTCTGAGATGGGACCAGGGACCTATGGGACCCCCCGTCTATGGGTTTGGGGTTGGACATGCAAAGGACATGCTAAGGACATGCTAAGAACATGCGACCCAAAGAGCTCCAAATGGGTTCCTATGGGGCTGGGGAGGGTCTGAGATGGGACCAGGGACCTATGGGACCCCCCGTCTATGGGTTTGGGGTTGGACATGCAAAGGACATGCTAAGGACATGCTAAGAACATGCGACCCAAAGAGCTCCCAATGGGTTCCTATGGGGCTGGGGAGGGTCTGAGATGGGACCAGGGACCTATGGGACCCCCCGTCTATGGGTTTGGGGTTGGACATGCAAAGGACATGCTAAGGACATGCTAAGGACATGCGACTCAAAGAGCTCCAAATGGGTTCCTATGGGGCTGGGGAGGGTCTGAGACGGGACCAGGGACCTATGGGACCCCCCGTCTATGGGTTTGGGGTTGGACATGCAAAGGACATGCTAAGGACATGCTAAGGACATGTGACCCAAAGAGCTCCAAATGGGTTCCTATGGGGCTGGGGAGAGTCTGAGATAGGACCAGGGACCTATGGGACCCCCCGTCTATGGGTTTGGGGTTGGACATGCAAAGGACATGCTAAGGACATGTGACTCAAAGAGCTTCAAATGGGTTCCTATGGGACTGGGGAGGGTCTGAGTGACCCATGGGACCCCTATCTATGTGTTTGGGGTGGAACACGCTAAGAACACGCTAAGGACATGCTAAGGACATGTGACCCAAAGAGCTCCAAAAGGGCTCCTATGGGACTGGGGAGGGTCTGAGTGACCCATGGGACCCCTATCTATGTGTTTGGGGTGGAACACGCTAAGAACATGCTAAGAACATGCTAACAACATGAGACCCAAACCACCTCCCAATGGGTTCCTATGGGGCTGGGGAGGGTCTGAGTGACCCATGGGACCCCCATCTATGTGTTGGGGGTGAACATGCTAACAACATGTTAACAACATGCGACCCAAACCACCTCCCAATGGGTTCCTATGGGGCTGGGGAGGGTCTGAGTGTCCCATGGGACCCCCATCTATGGGTTTGGGGTGGAACACGCTAAGAACATGCTAAGAACATGTGACCCAAACCACCTCCCAATGGGTTCCTATGGGGCTGGGGAGGGTCTGGGTGACCCATGGGACCCCTATCTATGGGTTGGGGGTGGAACACGCTAAGAACACGCTAAGGACATGCTAAGAACATGCTAAGGACACGCCATTACCTCGGGTGAACGCGATCCCATCCAGGTCCCGGGGCCCGGCTCCGGCGTCGGCCATGGCGGCGGTCACGAGGTCCAAGAGCGCCCCCTGGTGGTGACGCCCCACGGGGCCCGGGGCGAAGCCTGCCATTGGTCGACGAGGCGGGTGACGTCATCGGGGGGGGGGTGTGGCGTCATCAAGAAGGGGGGGAAAGGCGATGACGTCAGAGCGCGCGGAGAAAAGGGGAGGGGTTTAAGGGGAGGGGAGGGGTTGTGCGTGATGACGTCATCACGAAGGGGGGAAGGGGGATGACGTCAGCGCGCGCGGAGAAAAGGGGAGGGGTTGTGCGTGATGACGTCATCAAGAAAGGGGGGAAAGGGATGACGTCAGAGCGCGCGGAGAAAAGGGGAGGGGTTGTGCGTGATGACGTCATTAAGAAAGGGGGGGGAAAGGGATGACGTCAGAGCGCGCGGAGAAAAGGGGATGATGACGTCATCAAGAAGGAAGGGATGACGTCGCGCGCGCGGAGAAAAGGGGGAGGGGTTAAGGGGGAGGGGGTGTGCGTGATGACGTCATCACGAAGGGGGGAAGGGGGATGACGTCAGCGCGCGCGGAGAAAAAGGGGAGGGGTTTAAGGGGAGGGGAGGGGTTCAAGGGGAGGGGAGGGGGGGGTGTGCGTGCTGACGTCACGCCGCTCACCCTGCCCCGGCGGCGTGACGTAGGTGGCGCGCCGGCTGCTCAGGATGACGCCATCGCGCACCACGCCCGCCCCGACCTTATTGGCCGAGCCCTCCAGGCCCAGCACCGTCGGCATGACGTCACGTCGAGTTGCGTCGGCGGCGTGATGACGTCACACACACACACACCCCCACCCCCCCCTCCCGGTTTCCCGCCGGCGCCCTCCCCGCTCGCCGCCTCGGCGCCCCGCTCGCCGCGCGCGCTGATGACGTCAATCGGCCCGCGACGCCTTCCCCATTAACCCCGCCCACTCTTTAGCCCCACCCCACCCCTTGTGACGTCACGGAACTTCCGCTTCCGGTCCCGCCTTCTTTCTTCTCCTTCCTCCGCCGCTCCCGCGGAACCTTCCTCTCGCCGCCGCTGATTGGCTCCGGTTGAGGCGAGCGGAGGGCGCTGATTGGCCGCGGGGTAACGGGGCGTGAGGAGCTGATTGGCTGCGGGACACGTGGGTGGGGGGGGGGGGGGGGAATAGAACTTAACGGGCGCTGATTGGCTCCGATGGAGGGGGGGAAACGGGAACGGGTGAGCGCTGATTGGCTACGGGAAGGGAGGGGGGTGGGATTAAAACGCCGGGCGCTGATTGGCTCCGGTTCGCTCTTGGCGCGGTTCCGATTGGCTCCGGTTCGGCGTGGTTCCCCGGGCTCTGATTGGCCGCCGCTCGGCGTTGATTGGGGGGGGGGGGGGAGTGGGGCGGGCGCTGATTGGGCGATTCGAACCCAAGCTCGCAGCTGATTGGCTGGGGCATTGGGGGGGAGGGGTTAACCGGTGGTTTCCCGCCCCGCAGGTGGGAGGAGCCTCGAGGGGGGGAGGGGGCGTGGCCTGAGCGATGCCGAAGCGCGCCAAAAAGGAGGCGCCGGCGGGAGAGGAGGGAGGTGAGTGGGGGGGGGGGGGCTCTATGGGGCGCTATGGGGCACGGGGGGCCCTATGGGTTCCTATGGGTCCTAATGCACCCCAATGGGGCCCTATGGGTTTCTATGGGGCCCTATGGGGCGCTATGGGGCACGGGGGGTCCCTATGGGTCGCTATGGGGCCCTATGGGGCGCTATGGGGCACGGGGGGCCCTATGGGTCCTAATGCACCCCAATGGGTCCCTATGTGTCCCTATAGGTCCTAATGCACCCGAATGGGTCCATATGGGTCACAGTGGGTCCCTATGGGGCACGGTGGGTCCCTATGGTTCCTAATGCACCCCAATGGCCCCCAGTGCACCCCAATGAACCCCAATGGACCCCAATGCATCCCAATGGACCCAATGAACCCAATGGACCCCAATGCATCCCAATGGCCCCCAATGAACCCCAATGAACCCCAATGAACCCAATGGACCCCAATGCATCCCAATGGCCCCCAATGAACCCCAATGGACCCCAATGAACCCCAATGAACCCAATGGACCCCAATGCACCCCAATGTCCCCCAATGGACCCCAATGAACCCAATGGCCCCCAATAGACCCCAATGCACCCCAATGGACCCAATGCCTCCCAATGGACCCCAATGAACCCAATGGCCCCTAATGGACCCCAATGCATCCCAATGGGTCCCAATGAACCCCAATGGACCCAATGCCTCCCAATGGACCCCAATGAACCCAATGGCCCCTAATGGACCCCAATGCATCCCAATGGGTCCCAATGAACCCCAATGGACCCAATGCCTCCCAATGGACCCAATGAACCCAATGGCCCCCAATGCATCCCAATGGCCCCCAATGAACCCCAATGGACCCCAATGAACCCCAATGAACCCCAATGCACCCCAATGGGTCCCAATGTACCCCAATGGCCCCCAATGGCCCCCAATGCACCCCAATGGACCCAATGGACCCCAATGAACCCAATGAACCCCAATGAACCCAATGGACCCCAATGCACGCCAATGAACCCAATGGACCCCAATGAACCCCAATGCACCCCAATGGACCCCAATGAACCCCAATGAACCCGAATGGACCCCAATGCATCCCAATGGCCCCCAATGAACCCAATGGCCCCCAATGCATCCCAATGGACCCAATGCCTCCCAATGGACCCCAATGCATCCCAATGGACCCCAATGGCCCCCAATGAACCCCAATGGCCCCCAATGGCCCCCAATGCACCCAATGGACCCCAATGCCTCCCAATGAACCCCAATGAACTGCAATGAACCCAATGGCCCCCAATGCATCCCAATGGCCCCCAATGGACTCCAATGAACCCAATGGCCCCCAATGCATCCCAATGGACCCCAATGAACCCAATGGACCCCAATGAACCCCAATGAACCCAATGGACCCCAATGGACCCCAATGGACCCCAATGCATCCCAATGGCCCCCAATGAACCCAATGGACCCCAATGCATCCCAATGGACCCCAATGAACCCAATGGCCCCCAATGCATCCCAATGGCCCCCAATGAACCCAATGGACCCCAATGAACCCCAATGAACCCAATGGACCCCAATGGACCCCAATGGACCCCAATGGCCCCTAATGGACCCCAATGGACCCAATGCACCCCAATGGCCCCCAATGACCCCCAATGTACCCCAATGGACCCCAATGAACCCAATGGACCCAATGCCTCCCAATGAACCCCAATGCATCCCAATGGACCCAATGCCTCCCAATGGCCCCCAATGCATCCCAATGGACCCTAATGTCCCCTAACACCCCCCCCCATCGCCCCCCAATCAGGCCCGGCGGGGGGGAAGCGGAGCCGGGAGGCGGCGGTGCCGTTGCCGGCGGAGACGCCGGTGCGGGAGGAGGCAGCGAGCGGGCGGCGAGTGGGGCTGCGGCTGGTGACGTGGAACGTGGCCGGGCTGAGGGGCTGGCTCCGGAAGGGGGGGCTGCAGGTGGGGAGGGGGAAATGGGGGAAATGGGGGGGAAATTGGGGGGAAAAATGGGGGAAAATTGGGGGGAAAATGGGGGGAAAATTGGGGGAAAAATTGGGGGAAAATTGGGGGAAAAATGGGGGAAAATTGGGGGAAAATTGGGGAAAAATTGGGGAAAAATTGGGGGAAAATTGGGCGAGCAATTGAGGAAAAAACGTGAGGTTCGCGTTGGAAAAATGGGGGAAAATCCTGGGGTGAAAAAATTGGGGGAAAAATGGGGGAAAAATGGGGGAAAATTGGGGGAAAAATTGGGGGAAAATTGGGGGAAAAATTGGGGAAAAATTGGGGGAAAATGGGGGAAAAATTGGGGGAAAATTGGGGAAAAATTGGGGGAAAATTGGGGAAAAATTGGGGGAAAATTGGGGGAAAAATGGGGGAAAATTGGGGGAAAAATTGGGGGAAAATTGGGGGAAAAATTGGGGGAAAATGGGGGAAAATTGGGGGAAAATTGGGGGAAAATTGGGGGAAAAATTGGGGGAAAATTGGGGAAAAATTGGGGGAAAATTGGGGGAAAATTGGGGGAAAAATTGGGGAAAAATTGGGGAAAAATTGGGGGAAAAATTGGGGGAAAAATTGGGGGAAAAATGGGGGAAAATGGGGGAAAATTGGGGGAAAAATGGGGGGGGGGAAAAAAGCTTGGGGTGAAAAATGGGGGAAAATGGGGGAAAATGGGGGAAAAATGGGGGAAAAATTGGGGGAAAAATTGGGGGAAAAATGGGGGAAAAATTGGGGGAAAAATGGGGAAAAATTGGGGGAAAATTGGGGGAAAAATTGGGGGAAAAATTGGGGAAAAATGGGGGAAAATTGGGGAAAATTGGGGGAAAATTGGGGGGAAAATTGGGGGAAAAATTGGGGAAAAATTGGGGGAAAATTGGGGGAAAAATTGGGGGAAAATTGGGGGAAAATTGGGGAAAAATTGGGGGAAAATTGGGGGAAAAATGGGGGAAAATTGGGGGAAAAATTGGGGGAAAAATTGGGGGAAAATTGGGGGAAAATTGGGGGAAAATTGGGGGAAAAATGGGGAAAAATGGGGGAAAAATGGGGGAAAAATGGGGGAAAAATTGGGGGAAAATTGGGGGAAAATTGGGGGAAAAATGGGGGAAAAATGGGGGAAAATTGGGGAAAAATTGGGGAAAAATTGGGGGAAAAATTGGGGAAAAATTGGGGAAAAATTGGGGAAAAATTGGGGGATGGGCGAGCATCGAGAGCAACGTGAGGTTCGCGTTGGAAAAAAGCTTCCTGGAGGTGAGAAATGGGGGAAAAATGGGGGAAAAATGGGGGAAAATTGGGGGAAAA
>NW_026642998.1:0-1402 GCF_028554395.1 Pezoporus wallicus | reverse complement strand
CCCATAACCACCCTAGAGCTGCCCCATAAGTGCCCCATAACCACCCTAGAGCTGCCCCAGAAGTGCCCCATAACCACCCTAGAGCTGCCCCAGAAGTGCCCCATAACCACCCTAGAGCTGCCCCATAAGTGCCCCATAACCACCCTAGAGCTGCCCCATAAGTGCCCCATAACCACCCTAGAGCTGCCCCAGAAGTGCCCCATAACCACCCTAGAGCTGCCCCAGAAGTGCCCCATAACCACCCTAGAGCTGCCCCAGAAGTGACCCATAACCACCCTAGAGCTGCCCCAGAAGTGCCCCATAACCACCCTAGAGCTGCCCCAGAAGTGCCCCATAACCACCCTAGAGCTGCCCCAGAAGTGACCCATAACCACCCTCTAAGCGACCCACACCCCATATATACCCCATACGTGTCCCACACCCCCCACAAGAGCCCCATAACCACTCCACAGCTGCCCCATAACCACCCCATAGGCACCCCATGCACCCATTAAGCCCCTCCCCCACCCCACATCCCCCTCCCCCCATCTCACCAGGGGTGGGGGATGGGCACCCCCCTCCGCTGCCCTTCCCCCCCCGGGGGGGTCGCTGGGCCTTGGGGGAGGGGCCTAAAGGGGGGAGGGGAGAGGACACAAAGTGGGGGGAGGGGCTTTATTGCAGCCCCTCCCCCCCCCCTTTGAAGCCCCTCCCCCCCCTCTCACCTCCATTGACCCCCGGCTCCGGGTGGGGGGGGGGCCCTCGGGGTGGGGGGGGGGCACTTCCGGCCCCTCCTCCCCCAGGGGGTCTGGGGGCCCCTCCCCCCCTTGAGGAGCAGCGGAGCCCCCCCCGCGGGCGTTGGGGGAGGGGCGGGAACTTGGGGTCCCTGCAATGGAAAAGGGGGGGAAGGGATCAATGGGGGGGAGGGGTTGCCCCATTTTGGGTCGATTTTACCCAATTTTGGGTCACTTCACCCCATTTTGGGTCGATTTCACCCCATTTTGGGTCGATCTTGCCCAATTTTGAGCCGATTTCACCTAATTTTGTGTTGATCTTGCACAATTTGGGGTCAATTTCGCACAATTTTGGGTTGATCTTGCCGAATTTTGGGTTGATCTTGCCCAATTTGGGGTCGATTTCACCCAATTTGGGGTCGATCTCGCCCAATCTGTGTTCGATCTTGTCCAATTTTGGGTCGATCCTGCCCAATTTGGTTGATCTTGCTCAATTTTGGGTCAATTTCGCCTCAATTTTGGGTCGATCTTGCCCACTTGGGTCAATCTTGCCCAATTTTGGGTCAATTTCTGCCCAATTTTGGGTCAATCTTGCCCAATTTGGGATCGATCTTGTTGAAATTTGGGTCGATCTTGCCCAATTTGGGGTCGATCTTTGCCCAATTTAGTCAATCTCACCCAATTTGGGGTCA
>NW_026642997.1:0-14192 GCF_028554395.1 Pezoporus wallicus | reverse complement strand
GGAGAGTCAACAACATGCTGATTCTGACACACATAGCTGATTGCAGGACAATAGATGATGATGGACAAAATACAATTCAGATCACAATCGTTTGGTCAGTGAGCACAGCACCCAACAAGGAGCTGATGGCAGCACATCTCCCCCATGCTGGGCACAAGGCAAGGCCTGTGTTGGCCACCCAGCGTGGGCTGATGCCCCCAGCACCCTTGATTCCACCACTGCACTGGGGGAAACATCATACCTTGGTTTTACTGCACAAATTAGTCACAGTAAGACGATGCTTAATACATTCTATACAACTTTTCCACGTTATTCAAATAAACCATTTTGTAACCTGGTTAGAGGTCAGACGACCAGTGTGATCTACTCCAGAGGTCCTGTTTGGTTAAAATGGTTCTCGAGCCTGAAAAAAGCTGCTCCAGGCAAAAAAATCCTTCCAGGCACGGCTTTGGGGGGGGGGGGGGGGGGGGTGGGGGTGGGGGTGGGGCAAAATGGGGGGGGAGGGGCATCACCCCTCCCCCCCCCGGGAAGGCACAGCGCAGTAATGGGGGGGGGGAAAGGGCTTAAAATGGGGGGGGGGGGGGGCTTTATTATAAGGGGGGGGTCCCCCATATCCTATCATACGCACGGCGTACAAGGAAGGGGTTTATGGGGGGGGGTCCCCTCATTGTGTGGGGCTGGGGGGGGGGTTTTGCGTTGGGGGGGGCCCCCCCCCTTTGTCCCCCCCCATAGCCATCCTTTGGGGGCCCCCCCCTCGCAACGCTTGGATGCGGCGGCAACCCGAATAGAGCTTCCCATTGCTAAAGCGCATCTCCCTTAGGGGGTGTGTGGGGTGGGGGGGGCCCCCATGAGGAGCGGACCCCATCGTAGCCCCTCCCCCGCTGTGGGTTGAAGGGGGACCCCCCCCAATTTGGGGGACCCCCCCCCCCGGACCCCCCCGACCCCCCAAAGGAGGCCTCCTTCGACGGCGCGCACGGGAGGGCTTGCGGCACGAGACGGCGCGACGCAGCTCGCGGAGCATCTCGTTGCATAGGGAGAGCTGTGGGGTGGGCGACATAGGGCTGAAGTGGGGCCCTATAGGGCGCCTAAAGGGCTCTATGGGGCAGCCGGGGCTCTATGGGGAGATTCGGGTACACACAGAGCCTATGGGGAGCTCCCGGCCCATCAGAGCCCCTTGGGTACCGCTCGATGGGACCCATTCAGCTCGCATCTCCTATGGGATCTATGGGACCCCACATCTCCTATAGGACCCCCCCCCTCCCAGTCCTATGGGGCCTCACGTCCCCTATGGAGCCCCCCACAGCCCCTATGGAGCCCCCCACATCCCCTATGGAGCCCCCCCCACAGCCCCTATGGAGCCCCCCACATCCCCTATGGAGCCCCCACCACATCCCCTATGGAGCCCCCCCCACAGCCCCTATGGAGCCCCCCACATCCCCTATGGAGCCCCCCCCACAGCCCCTATGGAGCCCTCCCCTATCCCATACAGAACCCCCCCATGCCCCATGGGATCCCCTGGACCCTAATGGATCTCCCTATCCCCTATAGATCCCCCCACTGCATAGGGGACACGCTGTCCTCTATGGGACCCCCCCATATCCCACAATCCCCTATGGGAACTCCCGTGTCCCTCATTACCCCCATTGCCCCCGTTGCCCCCATTGCCTCCCATTGCAACCATTGCTCCCATTACCCCATTGCCCCCATTGCCCCCCATTGACCCCATTACCCCCATTGCCCCCCACTGCCCCCATTAACCCCATTGCCCCCACTACCCCATTGCCCCCATTGACCCCCATTGACCCCATTACTCCCATTGCCCCCATTGTCCCCATTGCCCCCATTGCCCCCATCACCTCCTCGCTCTCGGCTGAGCGCCGCGTTGACCACACGAACTCCACCACAGCCACGAAGACGGCGACGATGAGGCCACAAACCAGCACCACGAAGATGCCCCCAATGTTCTCCATGCCCAGCCCTGGAGGAGGAGAAGACCCCACGCATTCATTGGGCTCCATTGGGCACCATTGGGTGCCATTGGGCTCCATTGGGCACCATTGGGTTCCATTGGGTGCCATTGGGCTCTATTGGGTACCATTGGGCACCATTGGGTGCCATTGGGTGCCATTGGGCTCCATTGGGCTCCATCGGGCTCATTGGGCTCTATTGGGCACCATTGGGTTCCATTGGGCTCCATTGGGCTCTATTGGGTGCCATTGAGCACCATTGGGTTCCATTGGGCTCCATTGGGCTCTATTGCGCTCCACTGGGTTCCCTTGGGCTCCATTGGGTTCCATTGGCCTCCATTGGGTGCCATTGGGCTCCATTGGGCTCTATTGGGTGCCATTGGGCTCCATTGGGTTCCATTTGACTCCATTGGGCACCATTGGGCTCCATTGGGTTCCATTGGGTTCCATGAAGCTCCATTGGGCTCTATTGGGCTCCACTGGGTTTCCTTGGGCTCCATTGGGTTCCATTGACCTCCATTGGGTGCCATTGGGTTCCCTTGGGATCCATTGGGCTCTATTGACCTCCATTGGGTGCCATGGGGTTCCCTTGGCTCCATTGGGCTCATTGGGCTCCATTGGGCAACATTGGGTGCCATTGTGCTCCACTGGGCTCTATTGGGTTCCAATGGGTGCCATTGGGCTCCATTGGGCACCACTGGGCTCTATTGGGATCCATTGGGTTCCATTGGGCTCCATTGGGCTCACTGGGCTCTATTGGGTTCCATTGTGTTCCCTTGGGCTCCATTGGGCTCCATTGGGTGCCATTGGGCTCCATTGGGTTCCCTTGGCCTCCATTGGGCTCTATTGGGCTCCACTGGGTTCCCTTGGTCTCCACTGGGTTCCATTGGCCTCCATTGGGTGCCACTGGGTTCCCTTGGACACCATTGGGTGCCATGGGGTTCCCTTGGGAGCCATTGAGTTCCCTTCTTCTCCACTGGGCTCCATTGGGCTCCACTGGGTGCCATGGGGTTCCCTTGGGAGCCATGGGGTTCCCTTGGCTCCACTGGGCTCATTGGGCTCCATTGAGCTCCACTGGGCTCTATTGGGATCCACTGGGTGCCATTGGGATCCATTGGGCTCCACTGGGTTCCCTTGGGCTCCATTGGGCTCCACTGGGCTCTATTGGGATCCATTGGGCTCCATTGGGTGCCATTGGGCTCCATTGGGTGCTATTGGGCTCTATTGGGCTCCATTGGGTTCCCTTGGGCTCCATTGGGCTCCACTGGCCTCCATTGGGTTCCATGGGGCGCCATTGGGTTCCATTAGGCTCCATTGGGCTCCATTGATCTCCATTGGGCACCACTGGGCTTCACTGAGCTGTGTGTCCCCCTTCCACCCCATAACCCCTCAATGCGTGTGGGGGAATCACCTTTCGCTCTATGGTCCTCCTCTTTGGGGCAATGCCCCCCTTCCCACCACTTCCTCTTGAGGATCTCCAAGCGGTTGTTCTCCTGCAGCTGCAGGATGGCCAAGGTGATCTCATCGCGGAACGGGGACCCTATGGAAGAGCGCCCATGGGGGGGGCGATGGGTCTCCCGTGTTGAAGGTGGAGACCTCACCCCAACACTGGTGCGTGGGTCTTCTGTTGGCCGTGTGTCCCCCCCCATACCCAATGGCATGCCGATGCCATAGCCCTTGGTGTCCAGCAGCCCCCCGATCTGGGTCAGGTTGCAGTTGTGGCGCCGGTGGTACTCGTTCATGGTGGACTCCAAGAGGAAGGCGTACTTGGAGTTGAGGACGCGGGCGATCCCTTCCTCCGTGCTCTTGACGAAGACGCTGGGCTGCTTGGACTGCATGTAGTTCCACATGCGCTGGTAGGTCTGGTACCGCGAGTTCTGCGGTGGAACGGGGTTGGGGGGGGGGGGGATGTGGTGGGTCTAGGTTGGGTTGGGTTGGATGGGTTGGGTTGGATGGGTTGCTCTAGGTTGAGTTGGGTTGGG
This sequence comes from Pezoporus wallicus, assembly GCF_028554395.1. Taxonomy (NCBI): domain Eukaryota; kingdom Metazoa; phylum Chordata; class Aves; order Psittaciformes; family Psittacidae; genus Pezoporus; species Pezoporus wallicus. The sequence goes on along the minus strand of NW_026642997.1, from coordinate 10,243 downwards.
TTGGATGGGTTGCGATGGGTTGGGTTGGATGGGTTGATCTAGGTTGAGTTGGGTTGGGTTGGATGGGTTGATCTAGGTTGAGTTGGGTTGGATGGGTTGGGTTGGATGGGTTGGATGGGTTGATCTAGGTTGAGTTGGGTTGGATAGGTTGGGTTGGATGGGTTGGGTTGGATGGGTTGATCTAGGTTGAGTTGGGTTGGGTTGGATGGGTTGCGTTGGATGGGTTCGATGGGTTGATCTAGGTTGAGTTGGGTTGGATAGGTTGGGTTGGATGGGTTGGATGGGTTGGGTTGGATGGGTTGATCTAGGTTGAGTTGGGTTGGGTTGGATGGGTTGCGTTGGATGGGTTGGGTTGGATGGGTTGATCTAGGTTGGGCTGGGTTGGATGGGTTGGGTTGGATGGGTTGATCTAGGTTGGTTTGGGTTGGATGGGTTGGGTTGGATGGGTTGATCTAGGTTGGGCTGGGTTGGATGGGTTGATCTAGGTTGGGTTGGGTTGGATGGGTTGATCTAGGTTGGGTTGGGTTGGTTGATCTAGGTTGGGTTGGGTTGGATGGGTTGGATGGGTTCGATGGGTTGATCTAGGTTGGGTTGGGTTGGTTGATCTAGGTTGGGCTGGGTTGGATGGGTTCGATGGGTTGATCTAAGTTGGGTTGGGTTGGTTGGGTTGATCTAGGTTGGGTTGGGTTGAATGGGTTGGGTTGGATGGGTTGAGTTGGCTTGGATGGGTTGGGTTGGATGGGTTGGGATGGGTTGGGTTGCATGGGTTGATCTAGGTTGGGTTGGGTTGGATGGGTTTGGTTGGATGGGTTGATCTGGTTGGGTTGGATGGGTTGGGATGGGTTGGGTTGGATGGGTTGGGATGGGTTGGGTATGTATAGGTTGGGTTGGGTTGGATGGGTTGCTTTGGGTTGAGTTGGGTTGATCCAGGTTGAGTTGGGTTGGATGTGTGGGGTATATATAGGTTGGGTTGGATGGGTTGGGTTGGGTTGGACGGGTTGGGATGGGTTGAATGGGTTGGGTTGGGATGGGTTGAGATGGGTTGGATGGGTTGAGATGGGTTGATCTAGGTTGGGTTGGGTTGGATGGATTGGGTTTGGTTGGATGGATAGGATTAGATGGGTTAGGTTGGATGGCTTGGGTTGGATGGCTTGATCTATGTTGGGTTGGGTTGGATGGGTTGGGTCGATCTGGGTTGGGTTGATCTAGTTTGGGTTGGGTTGGGTTGGATGGGTTGGGTTGAATGGATTGATCTAGGTTGGGTTGGGTTGGGTTGATGTGGGTTGGATGGATTGGGTTGGGATGGGTTGGATGGGTTGAGTTGGATGGGTTGGGTTGGATGGGTTGGGACGGGATGGATTGGGTTGGATGGGTTGATCTAGGTTGGGTTGGGTTGGATGGGTTGGGTTGATCTGGGTTGGGTTGGGTTGATGTGGGTTGTATGGATTCTGTTGGGATGGGTTGGATGGGTTGAGTTGGATGGGTTGGGTTGGATGGGTTGGGACGGGATGGGTTGGGTTGGATGGGTTGATCTAGGTTGGGTTGGGTTGGATGGGTTGGGTTGATCTGGGTTGGGTTGGGTTGATGTGGGTTGGATGGATTGGGTTGGGATGGGTTGGATGGGTTGGGTTACATGGGTTGGGTTGGATGGGTTGATCTAGGTTGGGTTGATGTGGGTTGAGTTGGAAGGTTTGGATTGGTCCAGGTTGGATTGAGCTGGGTTGAGCTGGATGTGTTGGGTTGATCCAGGTCGGGTTGAGATGAGTCCATCCAAGTTGGGTTGGATGAGATGGATTGATCCAGGTTGCGTTGAGCTGGATGTGTTGGGTTGATCCATGTAGGGTTGGGTTGGGTTGGGTTGACGTGGGTTGATCCAGGTTGCGTTGGATGGGTTGGGATGAGTTGAGCTGGATTGATCCATGTTGGGTTGGATGAGATGGGTTGGGTTGAGCTGGGTGGATCCATGTTGGGTTGGATGGGTTGGATGGGATGGGGTGATCCAGGTTGGGTGGGGTTGGACGTGCTAGGTTGATCCATGTTGGGTTGGATGGGATGGGTTGGGATGAGGTGGGCTGATCCATGTTGGGTTGGGTTGGGTTGAGCTAGGTTGACCCATGTTGGGTTGGGGTGAGCTGGGTTGACCCGTGTTGGGTTGGGTTGACCCAGGTTGGGTTGGGTTTAATTGCCCCAGGTTGCCCCATGTTGGGTTGGGTTGGATTGATCCAGGTTGCCCCACATTGGGTTGGGTTGGAATGACCCATGTTGGGTTGGGTTGGATTGACCCGGGTTGAGTTGGATTGACCCGGGTTGGGTTGGATTGACCGGGGTTGGGTTGGGTTGGGTTGGGTTGGATTGACCCGGGTTGCCCCACGTTGGGTTGGGTTGGAATGACCCATGTTGACCCATGTTGGGTTGAGTTGGATTGACCCGGGTTGGGTTGGATTTACCCAGGTTGGGTTGGGTTGGGTTGGGTTGGATTGACCCGGGTTGCCCCACGTTGGGTTGGGTTGGAATGACCCATGTTGACCCATGTTGGGTTGAGTTGGATTGACCCAGGTTGGGTTGGATTTACCCAGGTTGGGTTGGGTTGGGTTGGGTTGGATTGCCCCAGGTTGCCCCATGTTGGGTTGGGTTGGGTTGGATTGACCCAGGTTGCCCCATGTTGGGTTGGGTTGGGTTGGATTGACCCAGGTTGGGTTGGGTTGGGTTGGATTGACCCAGGTTGCCCCATGCTGGGTTGGGTTGGGTTGCCCCAGATTGGGTTGGGTTGGGTTGGGTTGACCCAGGTTGCCCCATGTTGGGTTGGATTGACCCAGGTTAGGTTGTTTTGGGTTGGATTGACCTGGGTTGGGTTGGGTTGGGTTGAGTTGAGCCAGGTTGCCCCATGTTGAGTTGGGTTGGGTTGGATTGACACAGGTTGCCCCCTGTTGGGTTGGGTTGGGTTGGATTGACTCGGGTTGCCCCATGTTGGGTTGGGTTGGGTTGACCCAGGTTGCCCCATGTTGGGTTGGGTTGACCCCGGTTGCCCCATGTTGGGTTGGATTGACCCAGGTTGGGTTGGGTTGGGTTGGATTGACCCAAGTTGGGTTGGGTTGGGTTGGATTGACCCAGGTTGCCCCGTGTTGGGTTGGATTGACCCATGTTGGGTTGTGTTGGGTTGGATTGACCCAGGTTATTTTGGGTTGGGTTGGATTGACTTGGGTTGGGTTGGGTTGACCCCAGTTGCCACATGTTGGGTTGGAGTGACCCATGTTGGGTTGGGTTGGGTTGGATTGACCCGGGTTGCCCCATGTTGGGTTGGGTTGACCCAGGTTGCCACATGTTGGGTTGGGTTGGGTTGGGTTGCCCCGGGTTGCCCCATGTTGCCCCATGTTCAGTTGGATTGACCCAGGTTGGGTTGACCCGGGTTGGGTTGGGTTGGGTTGGATTGACCCAGGTTGCCCCATGTTGGGTTGGATTGACCCAGGTTGGGTTGGGTTGGGTTGGGTTGACCCAGGTTGCCCCATGTTGGGTTGGATTGACCCAGGTTGGGTTGGGTTGGGTTGGATTGACCCAGGTTGCCCCATGTTGGGTTGGATTGACCCATGTTGGGTTGGGTTGGGTTGCATTGACCCGGGTTGGGTTGGGTTGGATTGACCCAGGTTGCCCCATGTTGGGTTGGGTTGGATTGACCCAGGTTGGGTTGGGTTTGATTGACCCAAGTTGCCCCATGTTGGGTTGGATTGACCCCGGTTGCCCCATGTTGGGTTGAGTTGGATTGACCCGGGTTGGGTTGGGTTGGGTTGACCCAGGTTGCCCCATGTTGGGTTGGGTTGGATTGACCCGTGTTGGGTTGGGTTGGGTTGACCCACGTTGCCCCATGTTGGGTTGGATTGACCCAGGTTGGGTTGGGTTGACCCAGGTTGGGTTGGGTTGACCCAGGTTGGATTGACCCAGGTTGCCCCATGTTGGGTTGGATTGACCCAGGTTGGGTTGGGTTGGGTTGGATTGACCCAGGTTGCCCCATGTTGGGTTGGATTGACGCAGGTTGGGTTGGGTTGGGTTGGATTGCCCCCGGTTGCCCCATGCTGGGTTGGATTGACCCAGATTGGGTTGGGTTGACCCAGGTTGGGTTGGGTTGGGTTGGGTTGACCCCGATTGCCCCATGTTGGGTTGGATTGACCCAGGTTGGGTTGGGTTGGGTTGGATTGACCCAGGTTGCCCCATGTTGGGTTGGATTGAGCCAGGTTGCCCCATGTTGGGTTGGATTGACCCAGGTTGGGTTGGGTTGGGTTGGATTGACCCAGGTTGCCCCATGTTGGGTTGGGTTGACCCCGATTGCCCCATGTTGGGTTGGATTGACCCAGGTTGGGTTGGGTTGGGTTGGATTGACCCAGGTTGCCCCATGTTGGGTTGGATTGACCCGGGTTGGGTTGACCCCAGTTGCCACATGCTGGGTTGGAGTGACCCATGTTGGGTTGGGTTGGGTTGGATTGACCCGGGTTGCCCCATGTTGGGTTGGGTTGACCCAGGTTGCCACATGTTGGGTTGGGTTGGGTTGGGTTGCCCCGGGTTGCCCCATGTTGCCCCATGTTCAGTTGGATTGACCCAGGTTGGGTTGACCCGGGTTGGGTTGGGTTGGGTTGGATTGACCCAGGTTGTCCCATGTTGGGTTGGGTTGACCCCGATTGCCCCATGTTGGGTTGGATTGACCCAGGTTGGGTTGGGTTGGGTTGGATTGACCCAGGTTGCCCCATGTTGGGTTGGATTGACCCAGGTTGCCCCATGTTGGGTTGGGTCGACCCCGATTGCCCCATGTTGGGTTGGATTGACGCAGGTTGGGTTGGGTTGGGTTGGATTGCCCCCGGTTGCCCCATGCTGGGTTGGGTTGGGTTGGATTGACCCAGATCACCCCAATCCCCCCCCTCCCCTCCTTCCCCCTCCCCCCCCTCCCCCCACACCTGGAAGAAGGTCATGGTGGACCCGGCATGGATCGTGCCATACTCGATGTTGGTCTGATCGGCCAAGTCATCGGCCGACTCGATGGGCACCTCCATGCGCTGCACCGTCAGGAAGGCCGCCAGGTTGGCCGTGTACGACGAGATGATGATGAGGGTGAAGGCCCACCTACGGCGACACCATGACGGGGTTGGGGGGGGGGGGGGGTGACACGGAGGGCTCATTTCATGCGTCAACCCCCCCCCCAATCCCACCCCATAGTCGCTATGGGGCTCACCAGACGCCGCTGACGCAGCGGGTGGACAACGCGCGCGGCATGATCTCGGAGCCCTGCTGCATGAAGCCGCCGACGGGGAACCAGAGGCTGTTGCCCAACGTGTATTGGTTCTCTAGAAGGTTCCGGCGCTCCCGTAGGCACGGGTGGGGGTTGTACCACTCGTAGGGGCTCAGCCTGTTGGGGGGTGGGATGTGGGGCGGGATGTGGGGCGGGGGGGGGGAATGGAGAGGGTAAGGGGGGCTTCCGTAGTGCTCCAATCGCCATCGTTGACCGCAATGGGAGGTCCTTGAACCCCATCGTTGACCCCAATGGGTGCTCCTTGAACCCCATCGTTGACCCCAATGGGTGCTCCTTGAACCCCATCATTGACCCCAATGGGTGCTCCTTGAACCCCATCGTTGACCCCAATGGGTGCTCCTTGAACCCCATCGTTGACCCCAATGGGTGCTCCTTGAACCCCATCATTGACCCCAATGGGTGCTCCAAGACACCTCAAACCCCAATGGGAGGTCCTTGAACCCCATTGTTGACCCCAATGGGTGCTCCTTGGGGCACCAAACCCCATCGTTGACCCCAATGGGTGCTCCAGGACCACCAAACCCCATCATTGACCCCAATGGGTGACACTGGAGCTCCAAATCCCATCGTTGACCCCAATGGGTGCTCCTTGAACCCCATCACTGACCCCAATGGGTGCTCCTTGAACCCCATCATTGACACCAATGGGTGCTCCTTGAACCCCATCATTGACCCCAATGGGAGCTCCTTGAACCCCATCATTGACCCCAATGGGTGCTCCTTGAACCCCATCATTGACCCCAATGGGTGCTCCTTGAACCCCATCGTTGACCCCAATGGGTGCTCCAGGACCCCCAAACTCCATCATTGACCCCAATGGGTGCTCCAGGACCCCCAAACTCCATCATTGACCCCAATGGGTGCTCCTTGAACCCCATCGTTGACCCCAATGGGTGCTCCAGGAGCCCCAAACCCCATCATTGACCCCAATGGGTGCTCCTTGAACCCCATCGTTGACCCCAATGGGTGCTCCAGGACCCCCAAACCCCATCATTGACCCCAATGGGTGCTCCTTGAACCCCATCGTTGACCCCAATGGGTGCTCCTTGAACCCCATCGTTGACCCCAATGGGTGCTCCAGGACCCCCAAACCCCATCATTGACACCAATGGGTGCTCCTTGAACCCCATCGTTGACCCCAATGGGTGCTCCAGGACCCCCAAACCCCATCATTGACCCCAATGGGTGCTCCTTGAACCCCATCGTTGACCCCAATGGGTGCTCCAGGACCCCCAAACCCCATCATTGACCCCAATGGGTGCTCCTTGAACCCCATCGTTGACCCCAATGGGTGCTCCAGGACCCCCAAACCCCATCATTGACCCCAATGGGTGCTCCTTGAACCCCATCGTTGACCCCAATGGGTGCTCCAGGACCCCCAAACCCCATCATTGACCCCAATGGTTGCTCCTTGAACCCCATCACTGACCCCAATGGGTGCTCCTTGAACCCCATCATTGACCCCAATGGGTGCTCCTTGAACCTCATCATTGACCCCAATGGGTGCTCCTTGAACCCCATCATCGACCCCAATGGGAGCTCCTTGAACCTCATCGTTGACCCCAATGGGAGCTCCTTGAACCCCATCATTGACCCCAATGGGCGCTCCTTGAACCCCATCATTGACCCCAATGGGTGCTCCTTGAACCCCATCATTGACCCCAATGGGTGCTCCTTGAACCTCATCATTGACCCCAATGGGTGCTCCTTGAACCCCATCATTGACCCCAATGGGTGCTCCTTGAACCCCATCATTGACCCCAATGGGTGCTCCTTGAACCCCATCATTGACCCCAATGGGTGCTCCTTGAACCCCATCATTGACCCCAATGGGTGCTCCTTGAACCCCATCATTGACCCCAATGGGTGCTCCAGGACCACCAAACCCCATCATTGACCCCAATGGGTGCACCAGGACCCCCAAACTCCTTCGTTGACCCCAATGGGTGCTCCTTGAACCCCATCGTTGACCCCAATGGGTGCTCCAGGACCCCCAAACTCCATCATTGACCCCAATGGGTGCTCCTTGAACCCCATCGTTGACCCCAATGGGTGCTCCTTGAACCCCATCATTGACCCCAATGGGTGCTCCTTGAACCCCATCATTGACCCCAATGGGTGCTCCTTGAACCCCATCATTGACCCCAATGGGTGCTCCAGGACCACCAAACCCCATCATTGACCCCAATGGGTGCTCCAGGACCCCCAAACTCCATCATTGACCCCAATGGGTGCTCCTTGAACCCCATCGTTGACCCCAATGGGTGCTCCAGGACCCCCAAACTCCATCATTGACCCCAATGGGTGCTCCTTGAACCCCATCGTTGACCCCAATGGGTGCTCCTTGAACCCCATCGTTGACCCCAATGGGTGCTCCAGGACCCCCAAACCCCATCATTGACCCCAATGGGTGCTCCTTGAACCCCATCGTTGACCCCAGTGGGTGCTCCTTGAACCCCATCATTGACCCCAATGGGTGCTCCTTGAACCCCATCATTGACCTCAATGGGTGCTCCTTGAACCCCATCATTGACCCCAATGGGTGCTCCTTGAACCCCATCGTTGACCCCAATGGGTGCTCCAGGACCCCCAAACCCCATCATTGACCCCAATGGGTGCTCCTTGAACCCCATCATTGACCTCAATGGGTGCTCCTTGAACCCCATCATTGACCCCAATGGGTGCTCCTTGAACCCCATCATTGACCCCAATGGGTGCTCCTTGAACCCCATCGTTGACCCCAATGGGTGCTCCTTGAACCCCATCGTTGACCCCAATGGGTGCTCCTTGAACCCCATCGTTGACCCCAATGGGTGCTCCTTGAACCCCATCATTGACCCCAATGGGTGCTCCTTGAACCCCATCGTTGACCCCAATGGGTGCTCCTTGAACCCCATCATTGACCCCAATGTGTGCTCCTTGAACCTCATCATTGACCCCAATGGGTGCTCCAGGACCCCCAAACCCCATCATTGACCCCAATGGGTGCTCCTTGAACCCCATCATTGACCCCAATGGGTGCTCCTTGAACCCCATCATTGACCCCAATGGGTGCTCCTTGAACCCCATCATTGACCCCAATGGGTGCTCCAGGACCACCAAACCCCATCATTGACCCCAATGGGTGCTCCAGGACCCCCAAACTCCATCATTGACCCCAATGGGTGCTCCTTGAACCCCATCGTTGACCCCAATGGGTGCTCCAGGACCCCCAAACTCCATCATTGACCCCAATGGGTGCTCCTTGAACCCCATCGTTGACCCCAATGGGTGCTCCTTGAACCCCATCGTTGACCCCAATGGGTGCTCCAGGACCCCCAAACCCCATCATTGACCCCAATGGGTGCTCCTTGAACCCCATCGTTGACCCCAATGGGTGCTCCAGGACCCCCAAACCCCATCATTGACCCCAATGGGTGCTCCTTGAACCCCATCGTTGACCCCAATGGGTGCTCCAGGACGCCCAAACCCCATCATTGACCCCAATGGGTGCTCCTTGAACCCCATCGTTGACCCCAATGGGTGCTCCAGGACCCCCAAACCCCATCATTGACCCCAATGGGTGCTCCTTGAACCCCATCATTGACCCCAATGGGTGCTCCTTGAACCCCATCATTGACCTCAATGGGTGCTCCTTGAACCCCATCATTGACCCCAATGGGTGCTCCTTGAACCCCATCGTTGACCCCAATGGGTGCTCCAGGACCCCCAAACCCCATCATTGACCCCAATGGGTGCTCCTTGAACCCCATCGTTGACCCCAATGGGTGCTCCTTGAACCCCATCATTGACCCCAATGGGTGCTCCAGGACCACCAAACCCCATCATTGACCCCTATGGGTGCTCCTTGAACCCCATCATTGACCCCAATGGGTGCTCCTTGAACCCCATCATTGACCCCAATGGGTGCTCCTTGAACCCCATCATTGACCCCAGTGGGTGCTCCTTGAACCCCATCATTGACCCCAATGGGTGCTCCTTGAACCCCATCATTGACCTCAATGGGTGCTCCTTGAACCCCATCATTGACCCCAATGGGTGCTCCTTGAACCCCATCGTTGACCCCAATGGGTGCTCCAGGACCCCCAAACCCCATCATTGACCCCAATGGGTGCTCCTTGAACCCCATCGTTGACCCCAATGGGTGCTCCTTGAACCCCATCGTTGACCCCAATGGGTGCTCCAGGATCTCCTATTGGGGTGCTATTATGGGATATCCCTATTGAGGGTCATTATGGGATATCCCTATTGGGGTTCTATTATGGGATGTCCCTATTGGGGTGCATTATGGGATGTCCCTGTTATGCTTCATTTCAGGATGCCCCTATTGAGTGCTATTATGGGATGCCCCTATTGGGTGCTATTATAGGATATCTCTATTGAGGGTCATTATGGGATGTCTCTATTGGGTGCTATTATGGGGTGTCCCTATTGGGGTGCATTATGGGATATCCCTATTGAGGTTCATTATGGGATGTCTCTACTGGGTGCTATTATGGGATGTCCCTATTGAGTGCTATTATGGGATATCCCAATTGAGGGTCATTATGGGATGTCCCTATTGAGGTTCTTTTATGGGCTGTCCCTGCTGGGGTGCATTATGGGATGTCCTTATAAGGCTTCATTATGGGATGCCCCTCTTGGGGTGCATTATGGGATGTCCCTATTGGGTGCTATTATAGGATATCTCTATTGAGGGTCATTATGGGATGTCTCTATTGGGTGCTATTATGGGATGTCTATATAGGGGTGCATTATTGGATGTCCCTATTAGGCTTCATTATGGGATGTCCCTATTGGGGTGTATTACGGGATGTCCCAGCTGGGGTGCATTATGGGTTGTCCCTATAAGGCTTCATTATGGGATGCCCCTATTGAGTGTTATTATGGGATGTCCCTTTTGGGGTGCATTATTGGATGTCTATATGGGGGTGCTATTATGGGATATCC
>NW_026642996.1:0-1427 GCF_028554395.1 Pezoporus wallicus | reverse complement strand
CACAGCCCTAGCTTTCCCTGCTGGTCCTTCTGCCGTGTGAGCAGATGCCACTGTTCATTCTGTGCTGTGTTGCTGCCAGCAGGGAGCAGGCACTAACTGTGCTGCTGGGCAGCTGAGAGACACCACCTGAGAATTTGGATTCAAATGGACTTTTAGGTATGAAACCGAGGAGAGACTGCAATGATGGTGACCCCGTTGCAAAGCTGCTTCTGTGCTGAAGAGACACAGCACTAGCTTTCCCTGCTGGTCCTTCTGCCGTGTGAGCAGATGCCACTGTTCATTCTGTGCTGTGTTGCTGCCGGCAGGGAGCAGGCTCTGGACTGATTCTATTCAAATGCTTTTCCTGTATGAGTGTTAGCAGTGAAAGCAATGATGGAGGCACGAATGTAAACGTGATTGTGTGCTGAACAGGTCCAGCACCAGCTTTCAATTCTGGCTCTTCTGCTGTGGGAGCAGATGCCAAACGTTCGTTCTGTAGTCACTGTGCTGCTGGGCAGCTGAGAGAGACCACCTGAGAATTTGGATTCAAATGGACTTTTAGGTATGAAACCGAGGTGAGACTGGAATGATGGCGACACCGTTGCAAAGCTGCTTGTGTGCTGAAGAGGCCCAGCACTAGCTTTCCCTGCTGGTCCTTCTGCCGTGTGAGCAGATGCCACTGTTCATTCTGTGCTGATTGTGTTGCTGCGCAGCAGAGAGCAGGCTCTGGACTGATTCCATTCAAATGCTTTTCCTGTATGAAAGTGAGCAGTGAAAGCAACGATGGAGGCACCAATGTAAAGGGGATTGTGTGCTGAACAGGTCCAGCACCAGCTTTCAATCCTGGCTCTTCTGCTGTGGGAGCAGAGGCCAAACGTTCGTGCTGTACTCACTGTGCTGCTGGGCAGCTGAGAGACACCACCTGAGAATTTGGATTCAAATGGACTTTTAGGTATGAAACCGAGGAGAGACTGCAATGATGGTGACCCCGTTGCAAAGCTGCTTGTGTGCTGAAGAGACACAGCCCTAGCTTTCCCTGCTGGTCCTTCTGCCGTGTGAGCAGATGCCACTGTTCATTCTGTGCTGTGTTGCTGCCAGCAGGGAGCAGGCTCTGGACTGATTCCATTCAAATGCTTTTCCTGTATGAGTGTTAGCAGTGAAAGCAACGATGGAGGCACCAATGTAAAGGTGATTGTGTGCTGAACAGGTCCAGCACCAGCTTTCAATCCTTGCTCTTCTGCTGTGGGAGCAGATGCCAAACGTTCGTGCTGTACTCACTGTGCTGCTGGGCAGCTGAGAGAGACCACCTGAGAATTTGGATTCAAATGGACTTTTAGGTATGAAACCGAGGAGAGACTGCAATGATGGTGACCCCGTTGCAAAGCTGCTTGTGTGCTGAAGAAGCCCAGCACTAGCTTTCCCTGATGATCCTTCTCCCGTGTGAGCAG
>NW_026642995.1:0-14300 GCF_028554395.1 Pezoporus wallicus | reverse complement strand
GGCTTGTTGGGGTTGACTTTAGAGCTGGTGTGAGCTCCAGGGAGTCCTTCCTGGGCAAGTTCCCAGCATGACGCATTTTGCCCAGCCTGTTGGCACTGGGGTGCTCTGCACCATGAACCTGAGTGGGAGAGACGAGTGCCCTGGAGTAATCCCATCGTTGAACCACACTTGCTGAGGCGTGGATCTGCCCTGCACTTTCTTGCAGCCATGCCTGTCAGTGAAGGTGATCCATCTTCCCCTCTGGGTTCCAGGACTGATGCTACGGGAGATGGAATGGATACATCAGCCAGCTAGGAACCTCTGCAGAGTGCAGACAGAGACCTGCCTCTGTGTGCCCCCTCCTTGCACGGTCCCCTGACCACTTTGCAGTGCAGCTCTGCTGATGCAGGTCACAGCAGATAAATGAGGCTTCTCTGGGTGTGTCTCGCAGACATGCACGAGGGGAGAGCTTTGCCAGCCCCTCAGCTGGATGCTGTGCTCAGGCCTGGCTGGCATCACAGGGGTGCAGAGTCTGTCTCTGCTGACATCACAGCCTAAAGAGGGGTTTTCTATAATTAAAATTCTGAAACTGAACCAGTACGTTCTGCTAAGGTCCTCTAAGAGCAGAGCTTTGAGATGAAGGAGGAAAAACAACCCCAGAGAACTCTGAAGTTCTAGGGCAAATAGTGGAGGAACTGAGGAGAGGACACAGTGGGTCTGTCTCACTCTGCTTTAGCTGTGAGGTTGTAGCTACACATCTGGAGATGCCATAGCCTGCCCAGTGGAAAGGGACGGATCAGAGCCTCGCTGCAGCGATGCTGCTTTCATGCCTTGTAGGAGCTGGAGAGCACAGAGATGGGTCAGAGCCTCTGCTGCCAGATGTGGCTCCAGCAAGTGCCAGGGGCAGCTGCTCCCCAGTGTTGCCATTACAGCTCAGAGCTGGTCTCTGCAGATGGCAGTAGCAGAGCTTAGGCCTAGCCTGGACGGAGCTTGGGTTCAGCTCATGTGCAGTACTGCTCACCCACAGGCCCAGTTCCAGGCAGGAGCGAGGTCCCAGGCGACCCTTTTCCAGCTCTGGAAGTCGAGTGGAGATGCTGATTCGGCAGCTTCTTGGGATGTGTTCCATTTCCTGCCTGCAGACCAATAGCTGGATGGAACAAATGTGAACAATGGTCGTGCTGATAGGGATGGGCGCAGGAGCCCTCCTCAGAAAGGCTGTTTCCCCACTGGCCTCGCTGCTTCTTCCTTTCCTCTCTGAAGGACCATTTAGCATCACCTTACAGGGGACAAAATGCACTCGTGCACTGCACACCATGAGGCAATTGCCACTCCCTGGCCTCAGTGCTCAGGCTGGTGGCTCCTTGGAGTAGTGACGAGGTGCAGCACCAAAACCTGATCGATGTTCTTGAGAACTATTGCCTCATGAAGATGCCACCTCTCTGGTGGGGAACGGTTCCATTAGATCCAACTTTCTTTCCCAAGGGATGGAACAAGAGGCTGTGCAGAGTGAGGCGGCTGCGGGAGGACACAGCATCTCAGGGCCTGTCTCTTCTCGAGACACAGTGGCGATGCAGGGCACTGACATAACAGGTAATTGCCCTGATTGCCAGATTGGGCAGGGGCTTAGAGGGAACCTCCCTGTCCTCCTGACCCCTCTGGGCCTGAACCAAGATGAGCTCTACGTGTCGTCTCTGCTTTTTGGCAGTGCTGTCACAGCCTGGAGAATCACCATTGTGATTTCTGTGCCTCTTGCACTTGTGTTTTCCTATTGCATGGACCAGCGACGGAATATGTTGTAAGGGCGAGTTGGTCATTTCCCCCACACACACACTGCTTCCTTCATGCCTGCTCTTGGTATGAAGCATTTCTCATCAGGCTGCTGTGGAATGGCAAGTGAGTGGCTGGCCAAGATGATCTGTGGAGTTTTCTGCTGCAGTCACGTCTTTTAATTGGTCCCTTAATTCCTGGCCCTCCTTACGGTGAGCCCACTCCGACTGCAGCCAGTGCCAGCTCCAACACCCTGCCGGGACAAGAGCAGCTCCCAGGAGAGACAGGCAGAGGCAGGGCGAGAGGGGGCAGGGGATGAGATTTGCACTGCGAGGCAGGTACTCGTGCCCTCTCCTCGTGCGTGAACCTGCCCAGAGGAATGCCGCTGCTTGCTGGTGCTGTGAGGTGCACGTGTTCACCTCGGCCACAGTGTGCCAGCAGCTGCACTCGTGGTGGCCTTGCCAGCTCTGCTCCATGCTGTGGAGGAGAGTCCCTGTGCCCCATCTACAGTTGAGGGCCTCAGTGGCCTCCTGTCCCCGCACGCATCTCTTTGCAGTTCAACAGACTGCCTGGAAACAGGTGGCTGCCCCTCATGTCCGGCAGCAAGACCATCCAAACCATCACCCTTGGGAGCTGGACCATGCAAACCATTACCCCTGGGAGCTGGACTGTCCAAACCATCACCTCTGGGAGATGGACCATCCAAACCATCACCTCTGGGAGCTGGACCATCCAAACCATCACCCATGGGAGCCAGACCATCCAAACCATCACTCCTGGGAACTGGACCCAACACCAAGAACTGCTCCTGCCCGGAACACCATTGCTCTCAGCCTCCCCATGGGCCTACACCTTCCATCCTGCCATCACAGTGTAAGCAGCCCAGCATCCTGCAGCTCCAGCTGAAACGGCCCCACTGCTCCGGCCCTCCATCTGTGGCTGAAGGTGCCCCACCAGTCTAGGGACTCGGGTTGTGCTGACAGAATAACCCACAGCTTTGGAGATCAGCCCTTTGTGGCAGTAAAGATGGAAAGCTCTCACACAGGTGTTCCAGAGGAGAAAAAATGCAGAGAACCTTGGATAAAGTCAGTGTAATAGGAAAGACACAGCCTCTCTCTGTGCAACAGACCAAAGCAGAAAAGGGAAACTGAGGAGTCCTCCATCACCACTGAACGTAAGAGGTGATGGGAGATGTGGTTAGACAAAGGGCGCCCCCTGACTGCATTAAATGGGCTTGCAACTCCCAGTTACAGCAACTGGTCGGGTTTCCCTCACGAATTCCTCACCACTGTCCTGCGGGGTCTGTGTCAGGAGAGGGATTGACACCATACAATATGGTGTTCAGGGTGTGAGCCCCAGTCTATCAGCACTGAACCTAGGCTGCCAACACGCAGGAATCAAGACTCAGACCTTGATTCTCAGGGCGCTGTCCCCGCTGCTCTGGCTCCCAGACCTGAGCTGATGGCAGCTGTTAGTGACTGCTACTTCACAGCATTCCTTATGGACACAGGCACCCGAAGATTGATGCTAGACAGGGACACATGAGAAGGAACAGGCTCCACTGAGGAGGCACATCATTTCTCTTGCAGGTGGCAATGGCAACTACCCGCTGGTCAGGGCTAAGTTAATTCTACCTAACGGACAGTCTGGCTTTACTTCTAGGTCACATAATAGGTTTGGTATGGATGCACAGAAGGGTCACTTGAGCGTGGACTCGTCGGGAAGGTGGGAAATAGGGGCACCATTCGCTCTGCCCCCCAGTTTACTTCCCACCAAGACATTCCTGGGCATGAACCTGTTGCAAACACCACTAGCAACACCACAGCACAACCAAAAGTTAACAGACACCTCACAGTTAGATTATGGGGACCTGGTTTTCAGAAGGATAGATGGGAAGTCCATATCCTCTTCTGTGTAACATTCTCCCACAGAATTTTATGATCATTTGTTGTCCTTAAGACCCTAAAGACAAGAGCAGGCTGCACGCCAGCCCACAAGAGTTCACTATGCAGGTGCCCCAGGACAGCCCAGGTCTCAGGATTAACACTGGGAGCACAGAACTCAGTGAGACAGGTTTCCTTGACCCAGGCTGGGCAGCAGTGAGACAGCCCCCACAGCACTCCTGGCATCAAACCAGGCTGCTCCCAGCTTTGGAACACTTAGGTTCCTCTTGGGCACTGCAGCACAGCCGGCAACACGGCCCCCAACAGGCCCCCAGATTCCATGCAAACCAAATAGCGAGCAAAGAACAAAACCTGCGGCCACCCCTTCCCACAGCCTCCCTCTGTGCATTGCTTCCAGTGCTGTGGCTAGATCCACTTCAGAACATCAGCTAAGTGCGTCGGTTTGCCTTCCTGTTCACCCATCCCCATAAATATCAGGATGGAGACAGAAGAGTGCCGGTGATGACATCTGTCCAGGGAGCCTATGCAGAGTGACAGCTGCACAGGCGCAGCCCCCATTGAGGGGGCAGTGAGGTGGGAGGAGAGGTGAAGAAGGTCAGACTGGTCCTCAGCGCCCTCAGCACACCTGCAACCACGGAGGTGTGAGAGGCGAGGCAGGAACCATCAGCTGGCCATCAGCAGTTCCAGTAACTCCAACAGGGAAACGCAAATGCACCCTTGGAAACCTTTTGCCTCGGTTCCAAGGGCCGGAGCAGGAAAAACACTCATGAAGGGTGTGTCCGGCCCCTCCCCCTGTGTGAAGGGCAGAGGATCCAGCCTGGGATGACCACTGTGCCTGGTGAACCTCCCCAGCCAGCAGAGCTCCAGCTCAGGGCTACATCCACACCCCCAAGCGCCAGCCACAGCTGAGCCCAGCCCCTGCTGCGAGGCTCCACAAGAGTGCTGCCATCCAACAACCACCACCCGCGGTCCCGCAGGCACTGCGGAAACGTCTGCTGCAGCCCCTCTGCCCGCAGTGCAGAGACAGCCTGAGACGAGCCCTCCAGGGCTGCTACCTGCAGCACCAGGCACCGGGACCACGCTGGCCAGTGCCTGGAAGGCATTTGGCATGTTACCCATCCCTTCCACCTTACAATGCCTGCAGTGTATCTATCATGTCACCCATCCCTTCCACCTTACAATGCCTGCAGGGCATCCATCATGTCACCCATCCTTTCCACCTTGCAGTGCCTGCAGGGCATCCATCATGGCACCCATCCTTTCCACCTTGCAATGCCTGCAGGCCATCCATCACGTTAGCCTTCCCTTCCACCCTTCATCCCACTGGAAACTGGGATGAATGTGAACACTGGTCGTGCTGATAGGGATGGGCGCAGGAGCCCATCTCAGAAAGGCTGTTTCCTCACTGGCCTCGCTGCGGCTTCTTCCTGTCCTCTCTGAAGGACCATTTAGCATCCCCTTACAGGGGACAAAATGCACTCGTGCACTGCACACCATGAGGCAATTGCCACTTCCTTGTCCCCCACGCTCAGGCTTGGAGTAGTGACGAGGTGCAGTGGGGACGAGGTGCAGAGTGATGAGATCTCCAGCACTACCACTTGGAGTAGTGACGAGGTGCAGCACCAAAACTTGATTAATGTCCTTAAGAACTATTGCCTCACGAAGATGCCATCTCCCTGGTGGGGAATGGTTCCATCAGATCCAATTTTCTTTCCCAAGGGATGGAACAAGAGGCTGTGCAGAGTGAGGCGGCTGCGGGAGGACACAGCATCTCAGGGCCTGTCTCCACCCGAGACACGGTGGTGATGCAGGACACTGACATGCCAGGTAATTGCCCTGATTGCCAGATTGGGCAGGGGCTTAGAGGGAACCTCCCTGTCCTCCTGCCCCCTCTGGGCCTGCACCATGCTGAGGCTCTACCTGTCATCTCTGCTTTTTGGCAGAGCTGTCACTAGGAAAAAAAACAAAGTTTCTGTGGTATCTCCTGGAAACCTCAGCTATAAACCAGGGTCCCCCTCGGGCACATATTGCACAGGTAAATGCTGAGCATCACCATCAGCAGCAGTTTTGATTTCATAGAATGGTTTGTGTTGGAAGAGACCTTAAAGCTCATCCAGTCCCAACCCCGGCCACGGGCAGGGACACCTTCCACTAGAGCAGGTTGCTCCAAGCCCTGTCCAAAATGGCCTTGAACACGGCCAGGGATGGGGCAGCCACAGCTTCTCTGGGGTTGGAACCAGGTGAGCTTTAAGGTTCCTTCCAGCCAAAACGAGTCTGGCATTCTATGATGCTGTGGGAGACTGTGCCAAAGGCCTTACAGAAGCCCAGGAGAGATGACAGCGGTAGCTCTTCCCTTGCCCACTGGTACAGTCACTCCACTAAAGAAGGCCCCTAGGCTGGTCGGGCAGCAGATACTCGCTGTGTGCTCTCTCACAGCTTCCTTCTGCATGTCAGTTTAAGAGAATATGTTTTAGTTTACTGATTGACTTTGTTCTTTGAGGACCTGGACAGAAAATATTCCCTTAAACTCCATGGGAACAGGAAATAGAAAAGTAAAGGCATATTTCCTGTAAGGTGAAAGTGACTTGTTAGCCATAGGGTCCTCCAAGGTGCCAAACTGGGCTCCAGCCTGGGAGATGCCTCCACGAGGGGATCTTGCACCTGCTTTGCGACTGAAATCGCTCGCTCCTCACCCCTATAAGCTGCTGGTTCTGCACCTGAGGAGGTCAGATCTCCCTTGGCTGTGGTTTCCTGTGGTTCTCGGGGACTGTGAGCCCCTCGCTGCCCCCATGACAGCGCCTGGAGAACAGGACAGAGCTGTGGGCTCAGCTGCGGGTGGGCTGTGTCCCAGCCCCTGGAGCAAGCTCACCTTGGAACGTGCTGCCCTCCACAGATGGGCTGAGAGCTGCCCCCACTCAGCTTGGCCATGACGTCACAGAGCCCCATGGTGCCAGCCAGCAATAACAGCCACTGCTCAGCCCCCAGCCCTGACTGCAGCGGCAGTGGGGGAGGCCATAGCAGTAGCTGTACAGCTGTAGCAGCAGCTACAACAGCAATAGCAGCAGCTACAACAGCAATAGCAGCAGCTATAACAGCAATAGCAGCAGCTATAACAGCAATAGCAGCAGCTATAACAGCAATAGCAGCAGCAAGCAGCAATAACAGCAGCAGCAGTAATAGCAGCAGCAGCAGCAGCAATAACAGCAGCAGCAGCAGCCTCAGCAGTGGGGTGCGGGTGCAGGGGACAATGGCACTTGTTGATCACCTCCTCCTCCTCCTCCTCCTCATCCTCCCCCTTGCCCCACAGGCTGCAGCTCTTCCATGGCAAGCGTGGAGAGCAGGTGAGCATCGACGCTGGTGCTTTAGGCAAGGCTTCCTCTTCAAGCAGGAGCGCTCCCGGGAAGAGCGCCCCAAGGGGCCTCATGTTGATCCTTCCGCCCCTCGAGGGGTGTTGGACATGGCCTTGAAAGAGGGTTTGTAGCTGCTACATGCCAGCCAAGAGCTCACAAGTACCCCCAGAAGCTCTGTCAAGCTCCCACATTGCTACCTGACCCTCGCAGGGCCTGCAGTTCACTGAGGGAGAAGCGGATCCCAACATGTAATGGAAATGTTTCTCCTCTGTGCTTGGGTCTAGATAAGGCTGGTGGCAATGGTCAAGAGCCTACTTGGCAGGATGCTGGTTTAGTGCCCTTGGAGACCTTGGAACAGCCTGAGGGCAAGTCCTCAATGTCCCTTTCCTTGACAGAATCAACAGATGTCAATGTGGCAAGAGCTTATGCGTGTGCAATTTTCCTTCAGATCCTCTGCAGGTCAACAGCGTCCTAGCTCCTTCTGTTCTTCTCCCCAAGCCTGAAAGCAATCTCACAGGTAACTCAGAGGGAAGAAGAAGGAAAAAAAGTCCCTGGAGCAATCTGTAGTCTCAAGGCAAATGTTGAAGGAACTGGAGAGAGGACATGGCGGGTTTTCTTTAATTATTTGTGTTAAACTGAACGAAACACTTCCCGTTCAGGTCCTCCAAGAGCAAAACTCCAGGACGAAGGCAGAACAACCCCAGAGCCCTCTGAAGTTCTAAAGCAAGTAGTGGAAGAACTGAGGAGAGGACACGGTGGGTCTACTTCACTCTGCTTTAGCCGTGAGGTTGTAGCTACACATCTGGAGATGCCATAGCCTGCCAAGAGGGAAGGGATCAATCAGAGTCTCGCTGCAGCAATGCTGCTTTCATGCCTTGTAGGAGCTAGAGAGCACAGAGATGGGTCAGAGCCTCTGCTGCCAGATGTGGCTCCAGCGAGTGCCAGGGACAGCTGCTCCCCAGTGTTGCCATTACAGCTGAGCTGGTCTCTGCAGATGGCAGTAGCAGAGCTGATGCGCGGCATGAGCCGAGCTTGTGTTCAGCTCATGTGCAGCACTGCTCACCCACGGGGCCAGTTCCAGGCAGGAGAGAGGTCCCAGCCAACCTGGCGACCCTTTCCCAGCTCTGGAAGTCGAGTGGAGATGCCGATAGAGCAGCTTCTTGGGATGTGTTCCATTTCCCGCCTGCAGAGGGATAGCTGGATGGGACGAATGTGAACAGTGCTGGTACTGATAGGGATGGGCACAGGAGCCCTCCTCAGAAAGGCTGTTTCCTCACTGGCCCGGCTGCGGCTTCTTCCTGTCCTCTCTGAAGGACCATTTAGCATCACCTTACAGGGGACAAAATACACTCATGCACTGCACACCATGAGGCAATTGCCACTCCCTGGCCTCAGTGCTCAGGCTGGTGGCTCCTTGGAGTAGTGACGAGGTGCAGCACCAAAACCTGATCGATGTTCTTGAGAACTATTGCCTCATGAAGATGCCACCTCTCTGGTGGGGAACGGTTCCATTAGATCCAACTTTCTTTCCCAAGGGATGGAACAAGAGGCTGTGCAGAGTGAGGCGGCTGCAGGAGGACACAGCGTCTCAGGGCCTGTCTCTTCTCGAGACACAGTGGCAATGCAGGACACTGACAAGCCCGGTAATTGCCCTGATTGCCAGATTGGGCAGGGGCTTAGAGGGAACCTCCCTGTCCTCCTGCCCCCTCTGGGCCAAGCTGAGGCTCTACCTGTCGTCTCTGCTTTTTGGCAGTGCTGTCACAGCCTGGAGAGGATCAGCATGGCCGCGTGTATGCCTTCTATTCAGTGGACTCAGGAACTGACCGCTCTTGCTGGGGTCCCTAAGCAGGAGACACATCCCACATGGGAGGGGCTGTAAACCGTGCCTGTGCTGGAGACAAGGCAGAAGGGGAGAGCAAGGCTCAAGTCTCTCCCAAGAGGGGTGACTGTTCCCTTGGGGTGTGGGAGCTGGCCCGAGGCGAGGGAGAGTTGGGGCTGGCACTGCCTGCTGCAGGGATGGCTTCTGTCCCTGTCCCTTTACCTCGAAGGGGCGGCTGGTCAAGCAGCTGTGCCCCCCCCCCGGCTCTCCCCCTGGCCCCCTAGTTGTGTTCACTGGGACGCCCTGTCCCAAAGGCAGGGAGCGGCCTACAGGCACCAGCACTGCGGGAAACAGAGTCTTTCCTGGGCATAGCACCGTGCTGCCAGCTTAGCAGCGGTGCACAGGCCATGCTCACCTTCTGAACTGCCCCTGCAGGCGCTGACAAGGAGAGATCCTCGAGCGCTTCCAATGCTCAGGGTGCCGCAAGTTTCGTCTGTCCACAAGACGTGAGAAGGAGCTGCATGATCGGCACAGCAGCCATCGTGATTTCTGTGCCTCTTGCACTTGCGTTTTGTTACTGTATGTGCCAGCGACGGAAGAAGTCATAAGGGTGAGTTGGTCATTTCCCCCACACACACACTGCTTCCTTCATGCCTGCTCTTAGTACGAAGCATTTCTCATCAGGCTGCTGTGGAGTGGCAAGTGAGTGGTTGGCCGAAGATGATCTGGGGAGGTTTCTGCTGCAAATGTTTTAATTGGTCCCTTAATTCCTGGCCCTTCTTGTGGGCAGCCCGCTGTCTCTGGCGATCACGGCCAGCTCCGGCCGTGCTTTGGAGGATAGTCCCTGTGTCCTGTTTGCAGCTCAGGGCCTCACCAGTTTCTCCACAGGCACCTCTCGGCAGCTGACCAGACCAGCTGGAAACGAGCAGCTGCCCCAGTGCCCCCCATGCGCTGCCTCTGGCCATGCCAGGGGAAGGGTTTGGGGCGCTCTGACAGAACTCTGGCTTTAGGATCAGCCGCTCGCCTTTCAATAAAGTCAGAGCTGCCACACGAGTGTCCCTGGTGCTATGCAGCGTCTCCACCGCTTCCTGCAGCTCAGCCCTCCGCTGCAGTGGGTCCTCTCCGTGGGCACCCGCATGGCCGCTGCCTCTCCCTGCCCCCGGGGGAAGACGTGGGCTCTCTCTGCAGCCTCTCCTTTCGCCAGCTCCTCGGGGAGAGACATCGGCCGCCCGAGCCGGAGCTGCAGCCTCTGCTCTCAGGGGGCGCCCACCCTTCTGCCTTCAATGGCGGCTCGGCCGCGCCCCACGACTGCTGGCCGCGCGCTCGCCGCCTCAGCGGCTGCCGTGTGAGCTGTCGCCTCCCGGCTGGACTCAGGGGTGAGGGGGGGGAGTCCTGGCTGGGGAAACCCCCGGGTCCGCCGCCCGCCGCCGCGGAACGAGCCTTTCCGGAGCTGTTCGCCTCGGCGACCGCAGCGCGGCCTAGTTACCCCGGGAGCCGTTAGTGCTGGCTCCGCCTTCACCGCCTCAGCCTCTCCCCAGCGAGCGGCGGGAATCGGCGCTGCCGTGCGGCTCCCCGCGCACAACCCGCTTTGCCCGCCGCCATCCGCTGCCATCCGCGGCGGAACGGGCTTTCTCCGGGGCTGTTCGCCTCAGCTTCGCCTCGGTGCCCGTGATACGTTAGGCAGGGATGTGAGGAAGGGTCAGGAACTGAAGAGAGGCTATGGCGGTGTGTCTCACCCGCCGTGAGGCTGGAAGCTGCATGGCAACGGAGAGAAGAGTAACGAACTGAGGGGCACTAAAAGAACGGGAAGAAGCACATTTGGTTTTGAGGTATCAGACTGCACGCCTAGAGCAACAAGTGAAGCCAAGGGAAAAGCAAAAGCCTTCCAAGAAGAATTGGAACTGACATTACCTAAAAGCCCCCAGTGCTCCGCATACTAACAGGGTAGCGATGGGAGCCCAGCCTGGCCACTCCAAATTAATACGAGAATCTAAGTACAAGACGTAGCATCTGCCCGGCTTCCCTGCAGTACACAGGATCACCTGCTTTGCCTCCCTGCACAGGGGCAGCAGGAAAACGTGCTCAGGTGGTGAGGTGTTCAGTGTAGCAGGACCTTCTTCAGGCACTGCTTACAGAAGTTGGGTGCACAGGTCAGGGCCAGGATGGGGCCATGAACAGCTCCAAACATACGGGGCTCAAGAGTGTTGATTTCAAGGTTTCCATGGTGGTGGTTGAGGAAGTGACGGAAGACCCTTTGCTGAGGAGGTGCCAGAGCAGCCCTCCTGCACCAGCACCAGAATTCTAGAACCAGCCCTCGTCTTTGTCATCACATGTCCATGGCAGAGGCAGTTCCCTTCTCCAAGATTCTGTCCAGTACATGTGCAGAACCACTGTATTACACCAGGACATTCTGCTGGAACACCTCGGTCTTGATTTAAGTGAGCTCTTAGGTGTTTAATGCTCAGAGATGCTGAAACAACCCAGAGATGCTGACACAACAAAAATTAGAAGAGGTTTGCATCTCAGTGCAAGGGAGGTTCCTTCTGGTGGTAAATTACACTATTACATGTAATTTTTCATTTAGAATTGTCTTTTGGTTTAACTCACTCATTCCAACTCACATTTTCATTACCTTGTGCAGAAAGCTCCTTCAGAAAACCTCTGCCTTGTTACCAATATTCCTGTTGCTATCATTAATGTCTTTAAAATGTATTTTTTAGACAACGGAGTAACTCAACAACATCAAACGCTAGCATGGCATCTGTTTGAGGAACTTAAAGTAACTGTTCTCTGCCAGGTACTGAAATAAAAGTAAAGACTTTCCTGTCTGCCGTTGAAAGTCTCCATCAGGCAGAACCCCTTGCTCTCAGGAAGACCTGTGTATTTATCAACACAGCAGCATTTGGCTTGCTGCTTTTAGACAGGAAGACAGAAAGCACACAAGGTATTGCTCACCTACTGTTACATATACTGTGTCTTGTACAGTAGCTTGGAAATTAGAGCTAATAGATTAATGACTGAAAGAAATCAAGGTAACTGGACAAGGATAATCATGAACAGGTAGACGAGTGCATATACACACATACACCGATCAGACATTGTCCTTTGGGAATGTTAATACCTGGCTGTCGTAGCAGTTATGTTCCATCTTTTGTTAGCTCCAACCCACCCACAGCTGGCTGTGGACACGACTGCAACTTTGGTTCAGGCAGGGCTGGTTGGTTCTGTGCTCTGCTTACCTGGGATATCCCTACTCCATGGGAATGAAGATTTGGCATTCAGGTCTGAGACATTCACAGGTTTTCTTTTGTGAGGTAAACCTCTGTCAATTAACTAGAAATGAGGAGCGAAGCCAGCAGGCTTCAGACCAATAGGTAAGGAGAGTTATTTTCCCCCAGTTTTCAGATTCGAGACCTTTCCCGGAGAAAGCAAACGGGGGACACTATGCTAGAAATTGAAGACATAAGGTCTGCTTGAATGTTGAGTCCAGTTGTAGCATTGCAAGAGTTTTCTAGTGCATTCCATCGGTGCACTTAGAAAACAATGTGCAGTCCCTCTGGTTTCACCAGCAGCCCATCACTGATCTTAGCTGTAGCCCTTCTCCTTTCTCTATAACCTTTATTTCCGGCAAGCTGTGTGGTGCAGACAAGCAGAGGCTGCTGGAAAGAGGTGTGCTCTCTAACTGGGACAGGGTGCAGAGGTGTAAACACAGGAGTATCAGTAGGAGCATGTGGAAGCACTGCGTGGGGTCACTCTCAACATACACTGCCACTCAGCCTGTGTCACTGCCAACACTGAATGCTTTCGGGGGGTTCGGTGGTTGTGTAGAACATCCCCTTTGAATTTTTTGTACTCTAAATTAGTATCTTGATACAGTAGAGTTGTTTATTCTCTGCAGAGCCCTCTTCTTGGTGTTCAGTGGGGCTGCAACACAGGGCTTGCAGGAGGATCTCTGGCTGCCTAGACCGCAGGGACAGGGCACCTCGGCTCCATCCTCCTTTTGTTTGTGATTTGCTATGTCATTGTGCAGGCGTTTTACATTAACTGGCCTCTGTTTATTCATCTTGAGAGGAAATGTGAAAATGTACCAAAAAGTGGGTTTCTTACCAGTTTTAACTGTGTTGGAAATATTTGCATACATGTTATAAAAACGTACTTTGATCAAAAGATGTCTGAAGATGTATTCCTACGGGATGGTGTTGAGTTCCTAAATGCAGATAGTATAGAAGATGCTCCCAGAAATAAAAAATGCGTATTCATTGTTTGGTATTTAATACATTCTCTTTCCTGAAGTCAAGCTATTTATCTGTTTCAGGTACAGTATTTCTTATCCGCTGTCTTTACCGTTTCAGTCTCTGGAAACCAGTTACTATCTGCATGCAAAAGCTATTTTAAGTTATCAATGAAAGGGGTAGCCTAGATTGCAGTGCAAGGGGAGGCACCATTTTTTCTTTAATCTTACAGAAGTCCAGTATGCAATTTGTTTATTCTTAGCTGGCGTTGGCTAACCGTTAGGATAGTACAAAAATCGCATCAGTTGCGTGAAGCAGGCAGGGACGGTAACAGTCCCACAGTGCTTCCCATGTCAGGAGCTAACTTGATTGCTCCACACACAGGAGCATTGGGTTATTTTTTATAAACTACAGAATCAAGGCCTTCACTATTTAAATATGTGCCAGAACACAGCAGCGAATGCACAGCACACACTTCATGTCAGCATGGCAGGGAAGCTGGCTGTGCTGCCTGCAGTGGTGGGAATCGCCAACATGAGTTGTGATGACAGTAATATTGCAGTAGAACCATACAATTTTTCGCTTGTTCAATGTAAAATAAATGAGTTCTTACGGAAAAAGTAGGTTCTGAATAACATGGGTCAGATTCCCCTTAGCGGATGCATAAAAGGTGATTGGGGAGGCCCAAAGTAAGTAAAGCTGCAAAAAAAACTTTACATGCTATGACAAAATATTAATTGAAATACTTAACCTGAAACTTAGACTTTCAAGACATATATATCTCTATATATAAGTATCTGTCAGTCAAATGTATTATTTTAAAATCCATTCATTTTTAAGGGCTTGCCACCTACTGATTTCTGAGACATGAAACCTTTCCCAGTAATGGAATTTTTTAACCCAGATAATTTGCTGTGGCGGTGGATTTTTCCTTTTGAGACTTTGGAGTCAGGCAGTTTAGATCCATATCCATCTCTGCCTGACCATTGTAGTGGGCATAACCCAGGCATCTCTTCAAGAACTCAAGGACAGGGTCGGTAGAGGTGCTTTCAGACCTCTATGCTGAAATAGAAGGCAATGCTCTAGACGCTAGTTAGTTTTGTAGCATGCAGGGTATAACAAATAAGATATTTGTCAAAAAACTGGGACAGACAAAGGAATAGTTTGGTGTGGCTTTTTATTCCAAGTCTATTAACAGTTAGGTGATCAAATACAGAACACTTTGTTGGCCTCTAGGAGCCAGAGCTGC